>NC_142197.1:4912500-5066250 GCF_026936395.1 Plectropomus leopardus | reverse complement strand
CAGAATAAAAAGAAAGACGACATCACGTACAAGTCGGTCTACAAAAAGCGGTTTTAAGAAGTGATTTAAAAGAAGCTACTGATTCTGCGAGCCTCATGTAACATGTTGAAAACGAACATTTTTCCCACAATACACGTGCATGAATTTGTACACTGATTTGTATTTATTTTCACCTATTTTTATCAATGTTCCTGCGCACAGATGTAAGTTCTTATGTATTTTACATGTTGTCTGTGCACTGTAAACTGAGCATCATTCAATAAAACACTAATGTGATGAGACACATGAGGGACCTTCCTCGCCAACTCTCCTCGGGCCCCCCAGTTCATGTCGAAATCATGTTCAAACTTCATTAGAGTTTGCAACTACTTAAATAAAAACATGTTGTCAAGCTTCCTTAGGGTCTCTTGGATGTCCAGAACGAATTTTTAACCCAATCCAGCGAAAACAGAGTGACTGGTAAGATTTAGAATCCACATACAGAGAATCACAAAAAATGCTGAAATTCAGCCCTGAGGCCAAACTTCAAAAATTCATGACTCAGAAAGTATTTGGAGTACAGCTATAGGATTTTGCAAGGTTGCATGAATTTAATAGAAGTTCAGTGAAATGAACTGGGAAAAGTTCAGGATTTTGGGTGAGTTGGCATGGAATGAACAATTCGCAACTGTGAGCAGGAGTTCCACAAATTTATCTTAGATTCGGGAGCTACTTTTGCCTCTAAAATACTTTATTTTACAAAATTCAAAGAGTCTAGAAGTCTCTTAACTTTGCAGTCAGGAGACACAGAAGTTGTAACACAGCGGACTCATTGACAGATATATGCAGTATGCTCAACCTTGCTTTATTTTTATTTATTTAGAGGCCAGGAGGAGTCGAATTATCCAGTAATTCACAAAATTAAGCATCTATGGAAAGTTTTAAAAAAATAAACAAATTCATGCGTTTCTTTTCTGCATTCCTATCCTGTTAATCATCTGAGGTGTATCTCAGCCTGCAGGTTTAAAGTGTCTATCACTGCTTCACATCTCATTACGGTGAATTACTGCAGTTAGTGGATGTAGTCACAGAGTCATCTGAGCTTTTCATCACTTTTCACAGTAAATCTCTTTCAGCACTGCGTCTTTTCACAAGCTTTTATAAAGTCTGCTTTTGTTTGATTCTCCTAATGTACACCAGACACCATTTACTGCAGCGGGAGAATGTGTGTGTGTGTGTGTGTGTGTGTGTGTGTTTTGTTAGGAATGTGTTTACGGAGATGTGCAGTGCTGGAACGTTCCAGTTGTTTTTCAGCTGTCATTAGAAGGAAAAAGAATGAACCTCATCTGTTTTCTTTTTCTGTTTATGAGTCAGAGTTATCTCTCTCTCTCTCTCCGTGGGTCGATCTCTCCTCTTGTTCCTCCGTATGAGGAGTCTGACACTGAGGTCAGCTGGAGGAATGTATAGTAATCTTATAGCCCTGTGTAGGTGGAGATTTTTATGTATGCATGTGTGAGAGTTTTACTAATGTTATTAGAAGACATGCCTGCAGCAGATTTGTCTTTTATTTCACCCCTTGCCTTAAACAACATTTACGGAAATTTGCTTATGGTGAAAAGTTGAAACCCTTTGAAACTTGGAGCGACGTTGCTTTTCTTGTGCTGCTTTCAGATGCCTTTCACAAGTATTTAAAGCCTTTACAGCTTGTGCAAATTGATGCAGTTTCCTTTCAAAAACATGGGGGAAAAGGCAGTGAGCAACTTGGAGGGAAATGTTTCACAAATTGCACAAAATTGAAAAAAGAAACAGATCTGGAAAAATATTTTTAAAAAAGCTAGGGGGAAAAAATATATTTGTAATGATCATAATTACATATCGTAAAACTTCAAATTACAGCCCAGTCCCTTTTACGGGCCTGGTGTGGCTACAAATTTTGACAAATAATGGCCTGTCTCAATTAGAAACCCAGTCTAGTTGCCATGCAGCTAATTTTTATCGAAGTTCTTTGGATGTATAAAACCGGGCTGTTGGCTACCTGCTGGAGATAACCTTAGTTAGCTGCTAAGATCACACATACAGTATATTCAAATGTTTAATGTTTTGGCAATATGGACAAAAGACTGATGACACGTAAGAATCTCACTGTTCAATTATTCAGTTAATTTGAAATGAGCACCAAAGAAGACAATATTATTGGCATAGTAACCAAAAAAGATTCAAAAAAAAAAAAAAAGAGAGAGCGATTAGTAGATTTAGAAACTGTTTTTAAAAAGTTGAGGGAACATTTCCAGTGACCTATATTCATAATTATATTTTCAAAATTATTTTACACAATTATTAGAATTTTTTGGGGTCGCCTGGTGGCTCAGTGGCTAGAGCGGCCCCATATACAGAGTATTTTATCCTCGCTTCATCTGTTCAACGCAGTCCTAGTATTTTTATTCTTTGACAATTGGACATCAGCGTTAACTGCAGCAAAAGGCTGTGAAATTATTAACTCTGCTGTAACGTTTCAAAGACAGTAAAGGCTGGCTCACGCTAACACCATGGCACAGCGAAGCCCCTTTTGATGTCCTCTGTGTGAAATAACGAACTTCCGTCCCTGAAAGTTGTGTATAGCATCTTTGGATGTCTTTGACGCTGACAGCTACCATTGTCAGTGTCAGTGAGCTACGGGGGCGAGAGTTAGCGATAGGTCAATTGTGCAGGTGATGATTTATGGTTTTCAACAATAAAAAAATAACTTGTGGAGGTGTTAACAGACACCGGATGATGATCTTGCTTTCTAGAAAACTAAATAAATGTTGATGCTCTGAGCTCTGACTGTACAAGCAAAATTAATATTCTGAAGGTCACTGACACATCTTTTCAGTGAACAGAAAGAGAGTTGGTGGAGGCAAACTTTTCACTCAAAAAATCATTATCGTGCACTCTCTGCGTCTTGTTTAGTGTCCTTGTCCATGCACTCAGACTCCAATAGCTGAAATTCTCCAAAGGCTTCTGAGATCTCGTACTTTTCCTTAAACTTCAGCTGGTACGTAGGAGTGTCGGGTCCTCAAGGTTAAAAAACAACCACTTCATATTTCAAGGTACTTTCTGTGCCGATCACAGAACAGCAGGAGTTGGTGTAAGAGAGGTTATATCTGGAGCCGTGGATGTATGAAAGATGAGTGAAATCAGGTGAATACCTCAGTCCTCACCTTTACATCTGAATTAAGTCCAATCTTTCCTGCCACCAGACATCCACACAGATACATTTCAATAGGAGGCTTAATCCTTTAAAACCTGAACAAACTGGCTTGATTTATTTCAAAATCATGGGATGAAGGCCATGAGCAACTTAAAAATAAATGAGCAAAATTAAAAAGAAATTAATTTAAAGTTACAATAATATTATCTGAAAAGTAGTTTTTAATGAAAAAGAGGGCACTACCAGAGACAAATGCTTAAAAATTAAAATAACTCTGTAACATAATTTAAAATATCTAATTATAATGATTAAAATGATATATTTCTGGACATTTAAAAAAAAAACTAAATCAACTATTTTTCAGGAATCTCTAGAAGATTTCTCGCAAAGTTGCTGATAGATTTTCTCCCTATGTTTTCTGAAAAATTAAAAACATCAAAGGCATTTGAATGCAGGACAAAAATGTTATGTCAATCCAGGTTTCAAGGGGGTTAATGTAGGATCATATAGGAGTGTTTTGGAAACAAAATCAGCCTGTAAATTTCATATCAGTAACAACGTTACAGGCGAAGTGCAATCTGAGCCGAGAGGCAAATAAATCCAAACCAATAAATTACATGAGTCATTATACACATGCCAGGCAATAATGGAGGCATGTAAACAGATCGTTATGTTAATGGATGAACATGTTCTGTAGGTTGGCATATTAAAATGTAAATGGGGTCATGATGAAGCTGATGTGATGGATGGAGAGAAAAAGAAAGACAAGAGCCACAGAGAAAGAGAGGAGGAATACAATATGATGTTATATTAACATATTGTGACTGGAGGGGTAATTATTATAATGGCAACAATATATATAACAAAAATGGTAAATAATCTGCTTCTAGCTTCTTAAATAGATTAGACTTTAAATGTCTTTAGGTTTTGGACGTTTGGTGACACAAAACTATTTGGAAACGTGAAGCGGCTGGCTGTTTCCCCTATTTCCAGTCTGTGAGCTAGGCTAAGCTAACTTCAGCTAACTTAATATTCACCGACAGACATGCAGTGGTGGAATGACACTAAGTACATTTACTCATGTACTGTGCTTATGTACAATTTTGATAAAAATATTCTTGAGTGCTTCCATTTTCTGCTACTTTATGCTTCTGTTACACATTTCTTAGGGAAATATTGTACTTTTTACATACTGTAAAGCTTCAATTGACCGCCCAGGCTATTATTTGCTTAAATTATTGACCTCAACAGGCTTAAATTTGGGACAGACTTCTGCATGAGACAGACTTCAATTTCCTTTCACACAAAACTACTGCTCAGCAAAGATGGAAAATACAATCAAATTATTTATTTAACACTTTAAAGCCTGGGCATTTTTTCTTTTTTCTTAAAATAAATGAATAAAGAAATTAGCATAAAAAGTAGAAATGTCCCAAGTACAAGAAAATGACCTTAAAATTTGCCAAAAATAAATAAATAAACTACAAAAAGAGAACGTAAAACATGAAAAAAAGCAAGAAACTACCTGAAAAAATCTTAGTATATATATATATATATATATATATATATATATATATATATATATATATATATATATATATATATATATATATATCAAATTATATAGATACATATAGAGATGTAGATATACACAGTGTTTTTGGTTGTTTTTTGTTTGCAGATCTGTGTACACGAGGACCATCTCACAATGTTATACAAACTAATTTTTTAAAAACACAAGGAAAGAAAAACCCAAGAAATACTCAACTCTACTCTCATTCAGAAAACAAATTGCTGAACTTTTCCTTTAATGACATTCAGTTAAATGTTGGAGACTATTTATGTTAGTTTTATCTCGTGGCTGCTGCAGGTGAAGTGCTGCCAGAGAATCTCAGGCTGTACTCCGAGCTCCGAGCTTCGTTTCATTGGCGTGCAGCTAAGATAGTTTACAAAACGTCCCCCGAGGCTGCTGCTGTCTGCAATAAAACAGGGATCAAAGATGGATCACGTCAGATCAGGTAATCTCGGAGCGCGAGTGAAAGGGGTTAAGAGAATTTGTGCTGATCCACCACAGAAATCCTGCAGTTCCTCCGAGGTGGACAGTAAAACACTTAATCACTATCAGAGGCTCTGGGCAGGAGCCAGCAGCACACAGCAGGAGTGTGTGTGAATGTGTGTGTGCGCATTTAGCCAATTTAACTATAAATTACAGCTCCGGTCACGGAGATAATGACCACAAAGAACTCACACAAAGTTCAAAGCGAGAAGCAGATATAGAAAAATAAAAGTCATTTGATGTAGTGTGCAGTAAAACTGGCCTCTAAAAACAAGACTGACAGTTCAGATGTTATCCGAATAATTTCCTAGAAAGACATGTAACTGCAGTCTTTAGGAGAGTTCAGCAACATAGGGGACAGAGTTGGCTCACCTTAAAGCCGCCATGGGAGGTAGTAACGGGACAATGGCCAGGACAGGGACTACGTTTTGACGACACTGAAGCTTCAGCTCTCTCCTGTATATAGAATGAATGCTCGATCTACTATGGTTTTTATTTTACACACACACACACACACACACACACACACACACACACACACACACACACACACACATATATATAATTGTCTGCTGGCTGTAGCTTCATATTAACATACGAGAGAGTGGGATCAAATATCTAAATTTCTAATAATTTCCCCAAAATGCCAAGTTATTCCTTTCAGTGACACTGGTAGAAAATGTGCACACTGGGCAGTAGTAAATACATAAGAAATGCAGTATTTCCCACTTTCTCTGTTGGCCCTTTAAGAAAATCAACTTTGTGTATCTGAGCAAAAACTATTTAGTTCCATTCATCATATTCACTGTAAAAACAAGCTGGGCTTAAATAGATTATTGCAGCTCTGCTGACACAAACAGAAGTGATTGGCCCTGAGGCGAGGGCATCCTGAAACAGACACAAACACAGGCAGCACAGGTCCAAGGCCAGCAGTGAATGAGGTTGTGCATGTGGGTGGTATATTGTCTTATTTGTGTGGAGCTAATTGGCTGCAGGGCTTCAAATCTAAATGCTCCATTAGAGTCGTTTATCACGAGCACAAAAGCTCAAAGATACACAACATATAGCTTGCGTGTTCTTTATAAATAAACTGATCCACAGTCGTCTGAAAGAGAGAGCCTCAACTTTCTCACTCCAACACATCGACTCCATTAATTCAGACTGAGGCTTTAAATATCTGCCTTCTTTATGATTCCCTTTAGCTTTGTTCACTAAACCCATCAACAACACAAAAGACAGTGCTGAAAAGATGCCATGTGTTCAGCACATGAAAACAGAAAAAAGCAATAAGTAAAGAGAGAGCTATAAAAGCAAAACAGAAACACGTTTCACAATTTAATTATTATATAAGAGAACGCTTTACACAATAAGTGAACCACATAGAAAAAAATAACAATAAAACAAAATCAGCTCACAATTCTTCTGTTATTCTGTTTCATGGTAAATTGTTACAGTTATGATGTTAAAGCATAATATTTTCTGTAGTGTCTCTAAAGAAGGAGATGCTCTGAGTCAGGATCCCAGGAGGAGGAGAAGGACATGATGGAAGAAAATGTCGACACAAACATCCAAAAGCCAACTGATGACTTTTCTTTTCCAGACATGCTAGCTGTTCTACTCCAGCTGGATGTCTTAACAAGCACACTCATCCTGGTTTTTACCTAAGTCTATTCATATTTATCATCTGACAACCAAATCCAATAAATATATTTTTTCACTTATATCACAGCTGCGCAACATCCCGAGGCCATTAAGAGGCTTTTAAACAACAAAATCTAATGTGCATCTCAGATTTTCTGTGATAGTTTCCTAAAATGTTTTGTATGATGTGCAAAAATGACTACGAAGAGTAAAAAAAGACTACGAAGAGACTCAAAAACAACTACAAACAGCTTAGAAAGAGATGCAAAATGCGAATCAAAATGACTACAAAGTGATACAAACTACTACAAAATGACCCAAAAACAACTATTAGGATGCAAATTGACGAGAAAGACACACGAAATGACTACAAACAGATACAAGGAGGCATAAATGTCTCGTAACACAAATAAACTAGAGATGCAAAAGGAGAATCAAGATGATACAAAATGACTACCAAGAGATGGCAACAACTACAAAAACACACACAACCACAAAGAGATGCTAAACAACAAAAACATGATGGTAAAACATCCCTACAGAGAAGATAAAAAATAGCAAAATGACTAAAGAAGCAAAACAACACCAGACACAAAAGCGACTATAAGCAACATCTTCCAGAAACACAAAACTGCTGGAGATGCAAAACCATCAGAAAGAGATGCAAAATAAGATCCAAAATGACTACAAAGAGATGCAAAATAACTAAATACATTTTTTTGGGGGGGTCTGTTTCAGCCTGGGTCTTGGGGGAGGGTTCAGGAACCTTTTGACTTGTATACCCAGGGGTCTCGTTGTGTCACGCTCCATCCACGAGTGTGTGTTTGTGTTTCACTTCCAGGTGTGAAGCTCGCTACAGGTTTAAGTGTGACTGTTATGTGTCATCGCTCCATCTTTACTGACACAGATTCCCAAAAGACCACATGGAAACATGTCAGAAAGAAACATGGAGCAGAAAAAGCCCCCGACACACCGAGACGACCTCAAAGAGTCCTCTCACTAACCTGTTCAGAGCTGTTTGAAGAGGCAGCTTAATGTTAGCTTAGTGAGGTTTCAGTTAAAGTCAAACACCTTATGTACTGAATCACAGATCAACACTTAACTAGTAGAGGTAGTTCCACCACCATCACTCTCAATCTTAAAAACACTTTAACTTTTTTTTTTTTAATTTTATTTTAACTTCTAACTTCTATTTAACTATTTCTAATTTTGCTATTTTTCAGGTAATTTTCTTGTAATTTTTATTTTTTATTGTCTTACTAATTTGGGGGGGTAACTTCTTGTTAAGCTGCTCTTTGCCTTCTCCATATATTTGAATAAAATCAAACTAATTTGCTCACGTTTCAAGGGGTTAAAATGATTTTAGGATCAACAGTTGTGGTAATAAACAGTGATGGAATGTAACTAAGTACATTTATTGTATTATAGTACTGTACTTAACTTTTCTTTTTATGCCACTTTCTACTTTACTGCATTTATTTGACAGATTTACTTACTCAACAAATTAAAAAGAAAAAAGGTGAAAATTGTTTTTATAAAATCTGATGCTTTTCCTAAATTATTCTGCCCAACAGTTTATAGACTACAAGTCCAGCTGTAACTGTCCTCTCCGAAAATAATTGTAAGAAAGAAAAGCTGCTCGAAATCAAGCATTTTATGCTGCAGCACTCACAAAAACAGCCGTGAAATCCTGGAGGAACTCTGCATATAAGGTAAAATCGCAGAAGGGGGACAGCCAGCAGGATGGGACAATGAGCAGGACAGGTGACATTTTGACAGGGCTGATGTGCGACCCCCTGCATGAGATTGAAAAAGAAGCAGTTAGGAGCTATCTAGAGGAAGAACATTTTATTTGTTCAGTAGACTTTATCAGTTTAGATAACGACTGACCAACTGACCTGCTGTTATTACAGACATGTGAACTAACCACCGACATTTGGCCTGTTCATGGTCTCACAGCAGTGACCTGCTGCATGTATATGAGGGAAACACTGGAATCTATATTTAGAGTTATTTTGGCACTAAAGAGGATGTTTTTTTGGCCTAGCGGGGGTTCCCGTTGCCTGGCGACCTGCCAGGACTGTGCAAATATAGGGGAAACGCTGAACTGACCCCTGGGGGACACCAAGAGAGAAGGGGGGCTGGGAATTATGTGGATTCTCCCATTACAACAGAGAAAGATCTGTCAGACAGAAAAGAGCAAAACCAGGCAGGACCAGTGTCCGAAATACTGACACAGTTTTCACTGAGATTATAAGAATATAGTGGTCGACTTTATCAAATGAAGAATCATTAAATCGATTAAATCTTATTTATGTGGCACCTTTAAAATAAATGCACTTTAAAGTGCTTTGCAAGAGATTTACAAAGGAATCATAAAAATACTAAAGTGTTAATAAATAAAATGGAAAAAAAATCAATCATGATTAATCTAATTTTGATGAAATCAAAAATTATTAAAATTGATAATAATGATAGTAATAAAATAAGTATAAATAAATGACAACATCAGGAAATTAGAAAATTCTACATAAAAGCAAAACTAAATAGATTCGGTTTTAGTTTCCGTTAAAAAATGTAATTGTTTTTAGCTCCTCTCAGATTCTTTAGCAGGCTGTTCCAGCAGCTTGGACAGTAATGACTTAAAGTAGTGTCCCCAAACTACGTTCTGCGGGCTGTCTTGCCATTTTAAGTCTACTCAATAAACTCACACAATACATTGGTAGAAATAATTCCCTATTTTACCTGGCTAAATGTGAAAATAATCAGATTTCACAGCAGTCTCTCTGCTCTCTCTCTGCTGTTGCAGGCACTTCATGGGCCATTGTTGACCTGCTGTTTACAGTCTTGTTATGTTCTCTTCACCACTCGCAGTCAGCTCAGCTGCCTGTTGCACCACACTGACCTCCGGTGGTATGCGACGCACAGTGCATGCAAAACATCCTCACAAAAGCCTCTCCAGTCTGAAGTTAATAAAAAGATAAAGGTCCATATTTTTGACTGTATTTAAAAATCACATCGGGATTTCTGCCCAAGCCTACAGACAACGTGAAAACAATAAGGATATTGATAGGGTGAAGTGTAGGTTAATTCAGGATATGCATAAGTATTGCATTATAAAAACTGGATGGTAAAGAGCCAGTGGGCAAAAAGCAATTGATATCAGGAAGAATTTTTGGGCCGACAGTTTGAAATACGTCTCTCATAAATTGAGTGGGGACAATGTCTGATTGACAGGGGAAGGAATTTAAATGACAGATCAGCTCCTCTGATTTGGGCCATGAAATCAGCTTGAAATGAGACACAGAGGCAGACGGTTCAGAGCAGAGTGATATGAAGCCTAATGTCTTCTTATTTTTAAAAAGAAATGGCGAAGAAACCGCTCAGTATCTCGGTGGATGCTTCTATAATCTGACTAGAAGGAGGCTAAATCACAGAGCTGATGCCTGAAATAAACCTGCTGTGGCAGCTACAATCAAACTGGAGAGATGCAAATAACACGCTTTTTAACTGCACGCTGTAATAATGTTGTCATGGTAAAATTTTACGTGCAGGACTTAAACCGCAACAAATTTCTGTCAGACGATAATATGTTTCAATGCATTTTTTGTTTGTGGCCATGTATGTTATTGCTTAGATCTCTCCCTCTCTCTCACACACACACACACAAAAGAAAATTCATGTTTAGGCTCCAGCTGCATATTTGACGGATTTGTCGTCCTGACTCTATAAGATGCATCAGTCCCCAGTCACTGTCATCGTTTCTCATGACATGAAGGAAAAAAATGCTCCCTCATGCTCTCTGGGATCAACACACATTAATAAATCTGTGCTCTGGACGATGACAGGAAACAAATCCGCTGTGAACTCCAACTTTAAACTACATTCATCTTATACAAATGTAAGGATCCCCAAGAGAGACGACATCGTCAGCTGATAGTAAAAAGAAAAAAAAAAAAAGCGTGAAAGCGTTGCAGTGAGCGGGTGGGAGAACACGTTGACATATGAAACACAGGATGTGACCTCGGATCCTTTAGCCCCCCAATGAGCCGCATGTAAACATGCCCCACTTTCCATATCATAAATTAAAGCAAAAAACAGATCACAAACACACATACACACACAGTAAGGACATGTAAAGCTCTGGACAGACTCCATGAAGGGCTGGGAAAATATAAAGCTCAAAGGGAAAGTAAAGCTCTTCAAAGAGATGGATGGAGGATTTGAGCGATCGGCCACAGAGTTTAAATTTCCTCAAACCTCAAAGACCTCAGAGGTCCCCCGAAACTAACGAGTTGAAGGTGTAAAAAAACTGGTTACAAAACAGTCTCATAACTTTTGAAAAATGTGTTTACAGGACTTGATACCCTCTATGAGCTGTTAAGAGGCACAAATGCTTTATTTGCTTTTTTTTTGCTGTTAAGTTTTTTTTCTAAACATGTATTTGCAATATACATATATTTTTACTATATTTTTACTTTTATTTGACCTAAATTCTGTTCATTACTTATGAGGGGGAAGGCAGATGTGCAAAACAGGGGAAGCGTGTCAAGTATTTTTTTAAGAACTGGGAAGGGACTTATGTTGATTTATTTTGGCTTAGAGGAGGAACTCACAAGTCGATATGGCTGTATTTTGTCTATATTTTAAAATACATTTTAACCCCTGAATTCTTCAAGCAGGCTTGAAAGGCCTGTTTTCTTTAAAAATGACCATAATTGCACTATAAAAAGAGAAATTATCAAACAATTGCCAAAACTTCTGATGGTCCTTTAATGCATACCTTAAAAGGAGCATTTGCATTTTACTCAAAGTAATGGGTGATCTACTTAAGAGTCATGTTTTATGTTATAATAAGTACTTCAAACATAACATAAATTTTCCCCTACCCTTAAAAAAAGGATAGAATTATATTTGAAAACACAAGGTCTTGTAGGTTTTGAAAAATAATGTGATTCAGTTTGTTGTGGGGAAGTGAAGTGGTGCATTAAAGTTCTAGTGGTCAACATGAGTGGTAAACACCGTACATTTCAGATTATTTTTTATCTGTCCATTTATGCTGGTCTGGGTCATGCTGGCTGTCTGGAACCTGCTGTTAAGTGTGATTTTTTTTTTTTGTCAGCCCAAACACAAATCTCCTCCTTAACTCCTCCCTCGCTCACAGTCACACTTCTTAAAAATAAACACCCCTTCTTCTCCCGCATTCCAGTATTCCCAGTGCAGGGATTACACTGGGCAGTGAGGGCACGTCAGTGAGAAATCTACTGAACCACAGCCCCCTAAAATCTCACAGGTTTCAAGTCAGAAAAGAAAAAGAAAATCTGGTCATCCATGAACAAAATAAACATGCCCTGATTTTTAACGTTCGGACTGTGATAATAAATATCTGACTGAGAGATTAAAATTCCTGGAGTGGATGTGTACATCAGGAAAATGGACACATTCCTGCCATGTTTGTTTTCATCTGAAACATAAAGAGATGTTTAGAGAAATATGGTAACCACGGCGATAAATCATCCACTAATGACCTTCATTACAGAGACACTGTGCTACTGAACAGCAGAACTTAAAACACAACTAAACTGGATAAATCTGGTAGAAAATCCAGTCATAAGCAAAGAGGATTGACTCATTTTCATTATCTACTTAGTCATCCACCATATTCACAACTAATCAATTAATAGTTCTATTTATTAAATCTCTAAAAGTGAAAAATGCTGATCACAATTTTACCAGAGGCTAAAGTCATGTTGACAAATTGCTTATTTCAACAGTCCAAAACCAAAAGACTCCATTTACTTTTTTTGCTCGAAAAATGACTGAAATGATTGTCAAATCAGTTGACTTCCAATTTTGTTCCAGTTGACTAAGTGATTAATTGACTAATAGATGTTTTCTAGGTGTAAAAAAAACAACCTACTGCGATCGAAGATATTGGCCAAATTTTCCTCCAATATTAGCATTTATCAAATAAGAAAGACATTTTCGACTTCTTCCATTTTCACACAAATTCAAATTTCACACTGAGCACTTTAAAATGTAAAAACATCACTCTAGATGGGATTTAAATAACAGAGCGACCAGCAAGTTCTCAGAAAAACTGAAGGTAATTGAAGCTGTAACTCTTACTGGGATGAGAGTGAAAAATTACCCACATATAGACACTCAGACAGGATTTAAATTACTGAACAGAGCAGGTAAAGTTAAAATCACCACACATCCCCATATGGCAATAAATTCAATCCAAGTGGGGCTTTAGTCCTGTTGTAAAAGTAAAGTAATGTTCTTATTCATTCACATGCACCACATTTAATCAACACTGTCACCATGGAAACCATTCTCAGTCTGAGCAGTCACTGACAAAAGTATGCAATTTATGTTTTTTCCTCCTTCGCATCAACCTGCTATTATAGAAGTGTTTGCAACATTTTGTCACTTTTCACACAATCACAGATTTAGCAGCGTCACACACAAACCCGGTGAACCGCAATCTTAAATCCATTAACAGTCCGACATGTTCCCTCCGTCAGTATCCTCTCTCCTCATCTCTCGCCTCCTCTCTGCCTCACTAAATCAAATTGTCACTGTGTTAATGAGCCCAGAGTCATTATTAGCCCTCCACACATCAATTAAATTGATTTCTATTGCATTATCTTAGCTTGAATGAATGAAGCAGGTGTAGGAAACCAAACAGGCAGGTGGAGAAAGTTCGCCCACTAGCACCTCTAAAGCTCACTAGTTAACATCTTGTACCGAATTTGTTTAATTTTTATTTTTTTAAAACAACATTCTGCTGTTTTACCAAGAATTATGTGCTGAAATATTTCTCAGCCAGGACCAGCAACAACCTGGAGTCCAAGCTTTTGGCAACATCATCCAGCATGATGCTGCAGCGGCCAATCAAATACATGCAAGTGCATATTACTTGTAGATTACTTTTATGCAAATTTAAGACCTAAATGACTTCATCTTGACTTCGCCACTGAAGACTTGTGACTTATTCTTGACTGACTTGAAACTTGAGACGGATTTGACCCAAAGGACATTAAGACACTTTCCCTGGCACGTCAGTTGAAAGCATTTAATTGGCCAAATCATTTTCTGCAGACTTTGGACCAAACTTGAGCCAGGTTCAACTTTCTGTCTGCCGCTGCGTCCACAAAGCGAACACATGAAGTGGATAAGTGTTTGGGAGCTATCAGAGAATAATCAGCTTGGACACATTTTGCAGTTTAACGGCTGATCAGACTAACCTCTTATCATTCTCTCAGCACGGCCAACTGAGCACACAATCTGATGTCCTTTCTGACAATCAAACACACTGCCCAGACGCACAGCCTGAGCTCAACACATACATGAACACACCGTCCAGACTGTCGCATTATAATCTCACAGCTCCTATACATAGTCATAGGCAAATGTGCCTCAGTGTAATGACACTCATACCAGCTGTGATTGACTCATAAACCTCGTCTGCTGAGTTTAGAAAAGAATGCCTTAAAATATACAGTAATGGAAACATAATAGGAGGGGTATTATATAGAAAACAAACATTATAAAGCCTCCAGTCACACATGCACACACATACTAATAATACATGCTGTTCAGCTGTAATGGGGCTCCAACACTCCCAGAACAACTACACTGCACAAGTGATTCACAACCAGTGGTATTTGTACCTCAGAGAGTACTTCAGGAGTTTAGAGTGAAAATTAGATGTAAAAGATAACTATAAAAAAATAAATCCACATCAGGGTCAGCGGTAACACCAAAATATTACTGACTGAGCTACATGTAATAGAAAACTGGTTAAAATAGCTAAAACGAATGGAAAAACAGTTGAAATAGTAAGCTAAAAGTAATGGATAAATGGTTAAAGCAGTTAGCTAAAAACATTTGAAATATTAAGCTAAGGGTAATGAACCAGTGGTTATGATGGCTAATTATGTATAGATATATTTATATGTTCAGACATTGCCCTTAAGAAATAAAAATTGATTTTTTAGACAAATGTAACTGTCACATGGTCACCGTGTGCACTTTGACGTTAATACATTTTCAGCTATTAGTATAACAACTTTGAAGGATGTGCAGAGATTTGTTCTCTGGTTTTGTGCCATTTAATTTGTAGTGTGACTTATTAAAGACAAGACCCTCCTGTTCAGTTCCTTATGTCTGAAAATACACTTTTACGGCCTTTGTCCTCAGAACTTCAGTATAAAACAACGGCAGTGACATAGCAGAACAAGACAAATCTAAACACAAATCTTATTTAAACTTTAAGTTAAAGCATTTTCACATTTTAGACCATTAGCTGTGGCAATGTACTAATTGCTCTTGAGCATAATGATTGTCTCATAAGTGAAATTAAAAGGCTGTACTGTCAGCTAAAAGTGTTATTAGTCAAGACTAATTTATTTCTAACCAGCAGCCAACTTAAATCACACCAATTAAGAACATTAACAATTTTCAGTAAAGGCTGTACATATGCAATTAAGTTTCTGTCTGTGTGGAGGGGACATGTCCTTCACTAATACATAAGCCTGGGTGATGTGTGTTTCCATCTTTTGTTGTTCTTCTGTCTTTGTGAGGACCACATCTTGACAGGAAGGACATTTTGACAGATCTGGGGTTTTAGTTAAGGTAAAGGTCAGCTTTGGGGTTAGACATGTATTTGGGATGGGTAAAGTTAATGTGAGGTAACACAGTACGTCAGAGTCCTCACATATCCTCACACAATTAAGTGTGTATGCACCGCTTCAAACTTAACAACAGCTGAAGTCTGCTGTTTCCAAAATATCACGAGTCCCACGAGAGACAGTGAGTGTTTGAGGGTTTTCGTAGTGTTGCAGCAACATGAGGAACTGAACAAAATATGTCAGAAACATTTAAGTTGAAGACAAACTCACAGATTCTGTTTCAACAGCAGCACGGAAATCCCAAAACATCAACAGCCCTATTGCAAAATCAGGAAGACTATCTCCTTCTGATGACAAAACACTGAACATAAAGAATGTAAGAAAGTGAAGGTAATAAATGGCCCTTTTGCTTAATTCCTGTTTGTGTAAATATGGAATCAAAGACCCTTAATGAAGACAGGATGTTTGGTTATTTACATTTCTGCATAAGATCAATGCTGCCTTTTAGTGTACAAGTTGATTCTGCGAGGCAGTCGATGACAAGAATGGATGCTGCCTGTTTTATATTAATGATTAATGACCATGTGCA
Source organism: Plectropomus leopardus (assembly GCF_026936395.1). Lineage (NCBI taxonomy): Eukaryota > Metazoa > Chordata > Actinopteri > Perciformes > Serranidae > Plectropomus > Plectropomus leopardus. Next base: position 5,050,156 of record NC_142197.1, on the reverse strand, counting down.
TTAGGAAAACAGGGTGTGAGACAACTTTTATCACCTGCTATTTAATATATACACTGACATCAAAACTGGCATACTTGAAGTGGGTAAACTTAACAACATAAGCTGAGGGGACAAAGGGTGTATTGGAAATGAGCCTATATTCTGTGACCTCTCTACAAAAGTTTCAACACAAACTTAACATTATAATGTTCAGGAAGGCATGTTTAGGACTGTTGCATTAGACTGCATTGCTGTAACCCACATTTGGACTTTTCTATAAGTTTCCCCTAATAACCTCTCCCAAAGAGGAAATATTTTCAGTTCAGTTTGTCAGTAGATTTAGGGAGAAAATCCAAATCATGGGGTAGTAACACAAACTGTTTTTTTGGCTTTGTCAATGCTGCGAGACAGGGTATTTGGCAGTGATGCATGATAATGATTTTTTCAACCGATACCAATAAACTAACAATTTCCAGCTTCTCGTGGCCGATAAGATACCGATAACCGATAACTTCTTTTTGTTTGTTTTCTTATTACATAAGGGTATGAAAGGCTGAGATCTGGTGAGTACAGACTGATTTAATTTGTGCATTGACAAAAAGCTGAAAAAAATGCATTTTTGTAAAAGAAAGTCATTTTCTCGGAAAATCTCATCAATGGCGGGGAAAGAGTTAAAAAAAAAAAAGAAACAATGGGGGAAACCCTGCTGCTGACCAGATGACGTGTTTTTGACTAATCTAGCAGGTTCAGCAGTTTGACACGCAGCATAATGCAGTGTGTGTACTGGAGGAGTGAAACCATGGGATAAAAGGGGCGAAATCAAAGTAATTTATGCTTATTATTTTCGGTTCTCTTCAGCGCCCAAAAATTTTATTATCGGAATTATCGGTATGACGTCATAAGTCTCATTATCGGGCCGATAATTATCGGTCCCGATAACTATCGTGCATCCCTAGCATTTGGCCTTGGTGGGGTCTGAGCTCTCCAACCGCCCGTTAAAATACTATTCAAATTCATCCAACTGGGCTGGTTTGACACATTTTAAGGATCTACTGCTGTGAGGAACTTAATATTTGCAAATCTATTCAATAGTTACCCTTTCATGCAACTGAATTTATTCATAAAACATCCCCAGAGATAGTTTTTGTCTTTATCAAAACAAAATCCTGGTGGCAGAATAATGTGACCTTTAATGTGTGACTCCTGCAGTGATTCTTAATTTGAGGTCTGAGGACCACAAAATGGTCTCTGTGGGGATCAGTTGGGTTGAGGAATAATTTGTTTTCAGGAACAGACTTTTATAAAAGACAAAAACGGAACCACATTTTTATACTTTTAATACTTTAACTACATTTTATAGATTATATTTACAGGACATTTAATGTCACGGAGTACCTTTACTGTGTGGTATTTTTACTTTTAATGAAGTAAAAGATGTAAATATTTCCTCCACCACCACTCCTCATAAATTTGGACATGTTTTCCAGCTTTGAGACATTTACAAGAGACTTTGTAAACGAATCAGGAAAGCAGCGTTTGACTTGCCTCACCTGTAATAGCGAGCGGAAGTTAAGAGACAAAAACGGGAAGTGGAATATACAGGACCTAAAAAAATGTACAGGACACGAGGTAGATGCTGACATAACATGGAAAACTCAATCCCCTCACACAGAGGGCCGTATAAATTGTTCACAGATCACTGTTTGGACATATTTGTCCAATCATTAATTTACAGATATATTGAAATGTACAGAGTGCAGACTGTGTGCAGGCAGGGACCCAACAAACCAGCTGAGCTCATGATTTGTGTTTGTTTACTCAGCGTCTCTCCCTCCGACCCCCGACACATGCATACTGCACCGTGATAGCCGTTTCCTTCCTTATATGTGCTCTGTTTTCTCGTTGTGTGGACGATTCCACAATTTGCAGAAAGTTCAAATGGGGATATTTATGTTCCTCTTAGCGCTGCACTGTAAAAAGATATTTCCATAAACATATTTGAGCTTTAGTGGCAGTATTTTACTAATCAAGTCAAAGTATCAAAACAATAATGTAACAATATTGCCTTACAAGTCAAAGTCCTGAATTCATAATCGACACGAGTAAAAGTAATGGAATATTATCAGCAATATAAAGTATTCAAAAATAAAGTATCAAAAGTAAAAGTACTTAACTCATTATGTCCCTTGTAACTGATGATAACATATCAGGCCTACACAATTAGACTGCTAGAACATCAGCGTGTAAGCAATGTATTTTGATATAAAAGTCCATGTAACAAGAGGTAAATTAACAAGACAACAATTTTTTTTGTACTTAAAGTATTCATAAGGTGCCAGAGTGCATAAAACTGCATCAACATAGAGCCCACAACCCTCGACAGAGGTCCTAGCTAAGCTTCTAATGTCCTAAAATCCTAGAAACATCCTAAAGTCCTTAAAATGTCCTAAAATCTGAGAAATGTCCAAAAATCCTAGAAACATCCTAAAATCAGAGAAATGTTCTAAAAACAGAGAAACATCCTTAAGTCCTAGAAATGTCCTAAAATCCAAATTACGTGTATGGGTTTGCTGTGACTGGCCCTCCTATCATTTTGCATCCCCAAAGTCGTCCCCAAGAGAAGCAAGTTGAGTGTCCCTGACCTAAAGAGAATTATTTTTGCATCTAATGATTAAAAAATGACAGTTTATTAAAAAATCTCAAATTAATACATAAAATGTGCTCAATCTGTACATACAGCAGTTAAGGGGGGCAAATGAAAAAAAGTGGCCTTCTGAGAGTTTCCCTGCTATTGTTTGAGTGTCTATAGTTATTTTTGACAGCTTTAAATATGATATTAATCTGCTGGAGGATCAAGGACTCTAGAGGATAATGGTGTGAGGTCAGATCTGTAAATAACTCTTCCTATAGTTTCAGCTCCCGTGCATATCACACTCCTCCCATGACACACACACACACACACACACACACACACACACACACACACACACACACACACACACACACACACACACACACAGAGAATACAGTACCTACTTGAGCAGAGGGACATTACATACAGGCTGTTTCTCACTGGGAAGTTTTCTGCTGCTGAATTTAAATGCAGACCTGCTCGTTCTTTTTTCACAGATTCATGAGTTTCACCACCGTCACTCATGTTTGTAATCCTGCAGCTAAGACACAACACACATTTAATATAAAGCAATTTCCACTCTGTGTTAGGCAGAAAATGGATGAACAATTTTGAGATGCTGGCACTTTACCTCCATTATTTCCTTCTCATCAGCTGGAGTTTCTACTGACTACAATAAAAGTTATCAAAGTTTGCGTAATGAGTACCACTTAAGGACATCAGCATTTAATTGAGGGCTGCACACGAAAAGTACACGCAAAAAAAAATGTCTTTTCCATCTCATTAACATATTAAAGTACAGAGTTTTCAATCGAAATTTCCACTGCATTGTAAGGTTCTACTAGATGTGGTGTTCGACACAGTAGCTAAGTAGTCTATTAAATGTAAGCTGTTGAAAATTAAAGTATTTAAGTGGACCGAAGATTATTAAAATATTATGTATCCATCTCATGTCACATTCAGCTGCCGTGCAAATTTTTGCCAAGGTCCACAACTGCCTCCCAGGCTTTCTTGAAGCTAAGGTTATTTCTAGGATTTGAGAACATAGGGCTTAGCTAGGACCTTCATCAGGGGTGCGGGGGATCCTTCACTGGCACTTTTTTTTTATAAACAAGCCCTGTTTTGATACCATTTTATGCACTCTGGCACCTTACGTATACTAAGTGTGAATCACCTTATTTTTACTGTGAATTAGAAAATGGTTGGGGGGCCACCTGGCACCCTATCAGGGGCCAGATCTGGCCTGCAGGTCATAAGTTGAGTATCACTGACCTATCACAGTACTGAAATGAATGATCCCCCAAATCATCACAGCTGGACATTTTCCTTATTTCATTATCTACTCTCTCGATTCTCATGTACTTTTACTCATGAAGGTCGATAAATTTTGCTGATGCTTCTTCAATTTCAAATGTAGTACTTTTACCCGTTAAGGACCGTTGTCTTGCTGTGGTTTTAAGTCCTTCTTTGGCGGCTCAGTTCATATCTGTTCTCCCTCTCACTGCTATATGTCTTCCATCTTTAGCCTCTATAGCTCCTCAGATTCGGCCGAGAGGACTCTTGTTGTCTTAGGATTGAATTACTGTTGTATTGAACTGTCCAAACAGGTCCCAAGGAGATAATAGAGAAGCAGACTGACTGGGATAATGTAGAGTTAATTAAAGTACAGTGAGAACTAAACCCAGAGGGGCTATAAGTGGGATTTATTTACAGACTCACTGCAGGAAATGGCCACGTCTGTGAGTCCTGATAGTGTTATAGATCAATACCAATGATTCACCTGAAAAAACACGCGCTGATACTTCTGGCTCAGGAGAGTCTAAGATAACTCTTAAAAACTAGGAAAAGCCCACAGTGAGATGAAAAGTCAAAAAGTTTGTTCATGAAACAGAAAAGTTCAGAATCAACCCAATACTCAGTGTAATTGTTGTCACTGTACGTTTCTGCAAACCACTCTAGAAACGTTGATATAATATGTATGAAACATGCAAGTGATCTATGGTTTTCAGAAATGTACTATGCCGACATTTTCTCCTGGCAACTGGGCTGAAAGAGTAATCCATAATTTGGCACCTGTCTATTATAATTATTTATTTATTTATTTATATATTTTATAATTATTTTTATCTTTATTTTATTTTTCCTATCTTTGTTATCTGTGTAAAGCTGGATGGGATTGTGTGGTTGGGAATCTGTGTAAATGACAATCATGTATATACATGTATTCACATGTCAAATGATTATATTTTTAAAAAAAAAATAAAGTGACTAACTAAAAAGATTTTTTAGTCTTTTGAAGGACATGTTTTTTTTTTTTTGTTAAAATAATGGCTTCACATTCAGTCTGAGGGATGACTAATATTTGGAACGACGTCAGATATTGGCACTCTAGGACAGTTATAAAATAGGAATAAAACTTTGAATTAATAGTATACAGGAGTGTTTTTATCCTTCAATTTTATATACCTCGTTTGGGTTATGTGTGTTATATGTTCATAATTCGCTTTACTTTGTTTTATTTATCATTTTACTGTGTGTTTCTACATTTTATGTTCCACTGAAATTCTGTCTTTTTTGTGTATTCTTTAGGTGAACATTTGGAAAAGAGCATTATGTATATAAGAGTCCTGCAGACAAACAGTGTTACAAACCCGCACCAACAAAGTACTGAAACTGACCATTTAGCTTTAATTACCTTCAAAACAAATCTGCTCCCTCCCCGATAAGTCCTGTGAAGTGACCCTGTGATTGAACACAGAGACTACACAATGACTCACCTTAAAGTGCGTTATTTTTACTTGTGAAATTGGAATATGTAGAAACATCAATTCAAATTAACTGTAAACTCTCTGGCAGAACCAATCAGCGACAATGTTGCTACTCAGTATGCTGAGGTTGCTCTGCAGAAAAACATTACTGTCGCTTGGTTCACTGTTTTAGAATCACAAATCCAGCGGAGAAATAGTGTCTTTCACTGGCTGTGCTCGATGACATATTTTTTCCTCACATGTTGCCCACCCATATTTAGCGGCGTTCATTTTTACACATGCCTTTGAATTCATATAAATATACTTTGTAACTGTTACACAACTTTTTTGCAAATCATCGGGTACCCCACCTGATGCAGAACTGCAGGATGTTTGCATTATTTAATGTGGAATAAACCCAAACCAAGTAGAAAAAATATGTATTTTTAGTAATTTTGGTGACATATCCTTTTAAAAACAGAAACTGTTGGTGTGTTTGCGATTAAATATGTTTATCTAGCATGTGCGCTGATATCTGAGCTCTTATCAGTGAACACACCAGCCTGGCTCATGTATCATTAATATGAGAGTTCGACGGGTTTCGTATTCGCAGAGTAATAAATCTATAATTCCTGACAGCCCAAACCATTACCCACCATTGTTTAACCAGAGCACATTATGTAATGGTCTGCATCAGCTGCTGGCTCTGCTTCTGCACAAACTACTCGACATGAAAAACACAGTCGGCCTCTGTGACTCCTGAATCCCTCTCCCCACTTCTTGCATATAGATTGAACATTAAGATACTAAGTTGTGGCCTTGTAGGGCAGCGAGTGAAAGACATCACGGTGTGCTTCCCTCCGGTGTCAGAGGACGGTGGGAAGACGACATCCTGCCGCAAAGGACGACAATGATACAAGGTCTCCTGAAGCAGTTTAGCTCAACACATATTGTCATTCCCACTAAAGAAAAAGTGAAGGAAGCGTTTATAAAAAGTATTTATTCTAAAAGAAAAAGCAAAAATCAAATCGGAAAAGTGACAATTTGTTGTGTCAAACTGTTTCTGGGACCACTAACTCCCTGCAGTCTGTTGCCGAGCAATCAGCAGAGACTAAATCTCACAAATCCTCCAGTAAAACAGAATCAGAAAAACAAGATATAATGGTTTCCTTTGGAAACTTCAGCGGAGCTATGGGGTTGATTTTAGGCATTTTTGGACCAGAGGAATTATTCAATTCTACTAAAAAAGGGATTTCTTGCCATGACTGACAGCTGTGACAGCCAATCCATGCGCTCGCATTCAACAGGGCTGCTCGCGATTGGTCGGACAAGTGTTTTGGTAGAAATACCCCCACCGCGGAAATCCGTACTGCACAGGCTCTGGCTCCCAATGGCATCACCAGGGCAAGACGGCAGCGGCCGCATTCACTTCACTTGAGCATACTGGGACTAAGTGGGGACGCGTTGTCCATCTTTATCTACACAGGCAATTAAAGAAACCCAGTGTGTTTGCCCCAATGTATTAGTCTATAATATAGTGTTTGGATATTAAAGAATTCATCAAGGTAAATGGCCAAAGATAAAATGTAGCCTATTTTTTTTTAAAAAAAAGCCCTTTTAATGAGAAAATTGCAGCAGATTGTTGCTGTTAAAAAAATGTTGTGTGGACTTTCAAAGCAGATCAGTAACTTTAATACCTCATGTCTCTGCCTGCAGGAGTTTTCCATTTTTCTCTCTGCAGAGCTGCAGTTTAGTTTCTCGCTCAATGCTGAGAAAACAGGCTATCTCTGAGGTTATCAGGTTATTGCCACATAAACACATTAATGCTGCACAGACTCACTCTCAGACCCCTCCTGCAAGGTAATCAGTGTCAGAATAAAGAGAAGGTTAAATCAATAATCAGATCAGGTGGAGTCAGGGAGCGTTCATTGGATCTGTCCCACATGTTCCTCTGTTACAAAGTGGCTGCAGTGCAATTATAAGTGAATTTAAAACTCATTAGAAATGTTTTGATTCCAGCCCCTGTGAATATGAAGAAATGCTGCTTTCCTCTGATTTCTATCATTGTGTTTTATTGTAAATCTAATATATTTTGTTTTTCTTGACTGTTGTTTGGACAAAGCAAGACTGTTACAGAATTCACCTTGAGTTTTTCTCACATTCAAAATACTGATGTTATTGTAGTTTTGAGATGAAATGCAATGCAAACAGATGGAGACAAGCTAAAGCAACTGCAGCACAAATTGTGTAGACAGCTATATATATCATTGTATAAGTGAAATGTATCATTGTAAAATGGAAAAATGGAAAGTGTAAATGCAAAAGTTTAAAAAATGATCATGAAAACAGATTTAATATCTAAGAGTAATTCTTAAAGAATATGTTATCTTGAACTTATTATCCCTTCCTTTTTGCAATGTATTCTTCTCCAATTGTCCTTTTTTAATTCTTAGTATTTAAAAAAAACAGGGTTCCTACAGCTTAAGGCATGATTGATTTAATTTAAGACCATTTTTATAATAACCAAAGTTAGGGTTTTTTACTTTAGGTTTACTTAAGGACAATTGTACCCACATTTTTATTGAACATAAAACATTTTGGTGTGGTTAGCATTGGGGAAAAAACAGCACTTTGAGCTTTCTCTGCACTTTCGGTTTGTTCTCACTGCATGTAAGATTCCACGGCTTTATTTATTTATTTATTTATTTATTTATTTTACACCATGAGGAGTTTAAGTAGAGGGATTGGGTAATAAATAAATAAATAAAAGATGTAAACATTTACTTGGAGATGTTACAATCCAACATCAGAAAAAAAATACTCTTAAAATTATTTATTTAGACCTTTTTTTCTGTCCACACACTCAGATACAGCAGAGTTCCCCCTGCAGGCTTCTCTCTATCTTGTGTGCTGTTAAATGGATGGAAGATAAAAGTAAGTGTGTGTGTAGCGTTGTGGTATGTGTGTGTTTTGAGTGTGTGAGGGGGGCTGGTCTCTGGTCTGAGGGGCAGGAGCCTTTAAAAGAGTCAGAATCTGCAGCAGTGTCACTCGGACTCAAACCTGCAGCTGCTGCGCACCACGAGTGGAAAAATAACTGGATTTTATTTAGCTTTCTGATCCGAACGGCTTTCCTCTGTGTGTGTCCATGTGCAACATCATCACACACATGCTGGAGTAACCTCGGAGTTTGACGGCCACACTGTCTCCGGTGGTGACGGGAGCGCACAGGCGGGCAGCCACCTCCGTGCGCCCGGAGGAGAAGCGGCCACCATGCCGTTCCCCTGGGAGAGCTCGTGCAACATCACGGGCACAAACTGCAGCAATGGGTTCAACTTTACGCAGCAGCTGGAGCCCGGTGCCACCGCTGGGAACATCAAGGGGAAGAGAAACGACACGGACCCGTTTGGACGGAACGAGGAGGTGGCCAAGCTGGAGATCACCGTCCTGAGTCTGGCGTTTATCGCGGCGGTGGTGGGCAACGTGAGCGTACTGCTAGCCATGCACAAGACCCGGCGGAAACCCTCGCGCATGCACCTGTTCATGAAGCACTTGAGCCTGGCGGACCTGGTGGTGGCCTTCTTCCAGGTGCTGCCGCAGCTCTGCTGGGAGATCACCTTCCGCTTCTACGGCCCGGACTTCCTGTGCCGCATCGTAAAGCACCTGCAGGTGCTCGGCATGTTCGCCTCCACTTACATGATGGTGATGATGACTCTGGACCGCTACATCGCCATCTGCCACCCGCTGCAGACGCTCCAGCAGCCGACGCAGCGCGCGCACATCATGATCGGCTCCACATGGGCGTGCAGCCTGGTGCTCAGCACCCCGCAGTATTTCATTTTCTCCCTGAGCGAGGTGCACCCCGGCTCGTCCGTCTACGACTGCTGGGGTCACTTCGTGGAGCCGTGGGGGCTGCGCGCATACATCACCTGGATGACGGCCGGGATCTTCCTCGTGCCCGTGGCCGTGCTCGTGTTCTGCTATGGACTCATCTGCCGCACCATCTGGAGGAACCTCAAATATAAGACCCGGAGGAAGAGCTCGGGCCCGGGGGCTGAGGCCACCAAGAGCGGGATGCTGGGCAGGAGCTCGGTTAGCAGCGTCAGCACCATCTCGCGCGCCAAATTACGCACGGTGAAGATGACTTTCGTGATCGTGCTGGCGTACGTGGTGTGCTGGGCGCCTTTCTTCACCGTGCAGATGTGGTCAGTGTGGGACAAGAGTTTCTCCTGGGACGGTGAGTCACACGCCCGCCGGGAGGACGCAATCTCTCCGCTAACTTTACGCAAAGTTATTACGAGTAAAAATAAACAACCTGTATCCATTTACACCAATTATTAACGTATTCGGGGATAACGTTTTTCTGGCAGGTGTCCCATTAAAATGCAGTTTAAAATGTGTATAAACCGCACCTCTACATTGTCTTTTAACCCTTAGAAACCTGGAGCAACATCACTTTTCTGTGCTGCTTTCAGGCGCCTTTTACACGTATTTAAACCTTTGAACCCTGAGCAAATTGGTGCAATACATTAGAAATTAGATTTAGAATTTTTTTTAAAGCTATGGGATATATCGAGGGAAAAAAAAGAAAAAAGGGAAACTATATTTATTTTTAAATCATAATAATTACTATCCGTATTTAAAATGATGCTACAGACTTATAATTGTAAGCATGCTTTCCAGGTCTTTCCCATTTTTATGTATTTTTTATTATTCTAATTTAAAAAAATATATTTTCAAGTAGCCTAATTTTCTTATACAACTTATTTGGTACTAATTTTTGGGTCATTTCTTCTCCTGTTGCTCATTGCCTTTTCACATGTTTTTAAAAGATTAGCTCAGGTTTTTAAGGGTTACATTTATTTTACCCAAGGGAAAATCTGTGTTGCAGCCTTGACTTGAACATAAAACATAATGAAATACAGGCAACACTTTTCAGAATATCTGAGCAACTAGCGGCTAAATCAAAAAGGGGTTTTTGTCTCTCGTATTGCTTCATTTGACAAATCTCTAGAGGCCTGAAAAAGAAAAAAATATCCAGTAAAGATTAGAAAAAGATTATAGAAATGTCTGAAAATGATTTTTTTTCTATCCAATCCACTCCATAATTTGTTTGGAATTAAAGGGGATCTTTAAGTATTGCATTTTTATTTGAAATATCATGTTTCTTACTTTTTTTTTGCTTAATTAAGATATGACAAAATCAATAAAAACTGATGCCTTTAAAATGAGCAACTTTTAGACCGATGCCAGTTTTAGGTGGTTGATCTATAAATGGACTACAGTCAAACTGCTCACAATCCCACCTACATAATCTGTTCTAATGAATCTGATTATTTAGGAAAATTACAGAATATCACCAGCTTATAACACTTGTATGTACTCAGGTGTATTTATTAACTATTTAAATAACTTTAATTATTGGAACAGTGTAGATTTAATGGTTTTAATTTTTTTTTCTAAAACAGCAATAATAATGTTTGCACCTACGAATAAATATTTCCTCATGCTTTTATGATTAAAAAAACTGCATTTTAGGCTATTGAATTCATGCTTTACAGTTGTCAAATAAAAGCAGTTTTGTAAGTGTGGAGGATCACTCTGCAAAAGGAGGAATATTTTAATATTTGCTTCTTTCGATTTAAATGCATAAAAAAGTGCAGTAGGTGGAAAAAGTGGAAATATTTCAGTTTCATGTGGCCAAACTGTTCCAAAATGTAAATGAAATATTTTTCATTTTGTTAAAAGTCAGACATGTGCAGTCAGTAGTGTGATTTTCATATGATGGAGGCGAGGATATAAAGTGAAAACCTGCCTGAAGGAGCTGCTGCTCATCCACCTGAAGAATTTCATTTAACTGAGGCCAGCTGCAGCTTTCAGAGGTGCAGATTAATTTTCAGGGGAACACTGAGTTCTTGTCCTTTTTTTTTGGTGTGAAAAAGGTCAAAAGTGAACATGCTGAATATCAGAACCAGCAGCTTAATTACAAGAATTTGCAGGTGTTGGTCAAAATGCATTCAAGGAATAAAAAAAAAAAATAAAAACATATTTTGGCTGTCAGGACTGACTGTGTTCAGTGAAAGGGGGTGTCGACCAATCAGCAGCCAGGCAGAAACATGAATGAGCTGTGTGTGTACCCAACAACCAATCACTGATCCCCACTGTTTGTCCAGGAAACTCCTCCTTTGTTTTTATTGTATGTCATTTAACTTCTCAGCTACTTTTAGGGAAGAACAAGGTCACAGTTAGTCATGTCTTACATAACGTTTGTTTGCTACACTTTAATACTTGATGTTAAACTCCAGTGATCAATTTATCAACTCTGATCTGAATAGTTTTCTCTGCAGTGTTTATGACTGAATAGCAGGTGAAAAAAAATGTTTGCAAGTATTTTTGGTTTGTTTGATTGTTCTTTTTTTTTGCTGACCTGAAAGACACATCGACAAAGTCGTGGGGGGATAAGTTACAGGACTGTAAACAGCCGGCAGAGAGAGAACAACAGCGGAATACCGTCATGTTATCAAGGATTTATTTCGACCAAACTGGAGCTTGTGATTGTTGGAACAGTGGACTTACTAACTAGATTACTAGAAAGATTAACAAAGACAGTGAGGTTTTTTATGTCTGTGGCAAGTTTGATTGAACTGTGTTTTAGGATGAGTTAACGAGGAAATTAACCCTTGTCAGTCTTCTACGACCAAGAGAAAGCTTAAAAGTACAAGCACAAAGCTGAAAGTATATACCATATACCCTGGATAAATTTCAGGAATATATGAAGGTACGAAATATTACATACACCCCAAGTAGGGTTGCAAATTGTAAGCACTTTCCTTAATCAATTAGTCGGTAAAATTAACTATCGATTAATCATTATTTGATGCAATTTTGCATATATTTTGACAGCATTTCATAGCCTATCAGTTATCGACTCATTAAGTCATGAACGATTAGATGTTATCATCCCTACATCCAAGCCTATTTGATTAATAGTTAGTTGCAGCCCTGCACAGTGCATATGAAGGTAAATGTTAGCAGAACAGAGGTTTCTTTGAGGGTTGTCTGTCAGCAGTGTATTTCTCTAACATTTAATCTAAAATTCACAAGTCCAAAAATGTAAATCCACTGATTACAGGCTCAAACCGGCACTGGGGTGGAGAATAAACATTTATGAGGCAGGTCAGTGACTCCGAGCTACAGTTCGACTCCCTCCGGAGAAAAAGTAAACACCTCAGATTAGTTGCTGAAATCTGGGAGCGTGCCTCATAAATCTGTCTCTGTGTTTCTCTGCAGACTCTGAGAACACCACGGTGACGCTCTCCGCACTGCTGGCCAGCCTCAACAGCTGCTGCAACCCTTGGATCTACATGATCTTCAGCGGCCACCTCCTCTCTGACTTTGCCAGCAGCCTGCCGTGTTGTCACTCACTGAGGGGTAGGTTCAGCCACCACGATTCAGACAGCAGCATCCGCCGGACCACGCTGTTGTCCCGCCTGCAGGGTCCACGCCTCTCAGAGCCATTCAGAGACCTCAACCCTCCCCCTAAAAACTGCCCGCAGGTCCCATCTGCATGCTGACCGCTGGGAACACTACCTGTGTGTCTGGTTGGCTTAAACAACACAAAAAAACATGAGCTGGTCTCAATATGCTGCTTTGTAGCAGCAAAAAGGAAGGTATGACTTCATCTGCGGGTGCGGTCTACAGCTTGTTTTCTTTGGTCCGATCCAGAGTGGAAAAGTTTACTCTGTGGCGATATTTGCTATTTGTTTCTTTAGCTTCTCACAGCTGTTGGAAAAAAGAGCTTTAATACCTCTTTTCAGACTGCCAGGTTGGAGACTTTGAAGGTTAAACAGAGTCAAAACAATTCCAGGCACTTCAAAGGGTGACTTTGGTATTTCTGAATTTGGACTCCATTTTCCCATGTTTTGGAGTCTGAGTAACTAATGGGAACAATTTTTGACATTGGTCCAGTACTGAGAGACAGTAAAACAGGCTGCAGTGTAACTACTAGCGGCATGTTCATGCTGGGGGGGGGGTTCACTGACAGGCTTGTTATTTTAAGTGTCTAAAACATTATGGAAATAACTGATCCCTAAAGAGATAGACCTTTTTGTTAAAGAGCATGATCCTTTTTGCTCAGCCAGAAAAAAATCACAGACAAATATCTCAATATTGTAGTGTTGACTGTGCTGTTGTTTAAACGCCATACACTCTTGTTTTTTGTTAAACAAAAAGTATTTCACTCTTTATGAAAAGGTCTATTTCTGTATAGATCCTTTCCATAATGTCAGAGACTTATATTACTAATCTGAGCCTGTCAGTGGCAAAATCAAGCCATTGTAGTTGGCGTATGTAACGTTTCCCACATTATGACTGCTTTGCTGATTGTGAATATGATTGTGGGCGTGACGACTGACGGGACCAAGTTGGAGCAGGTTTGTTCCAGTCTGGTCAGCTGGTGTTGACAGTCTGCAGATAAAATCACACAGTGTGTGATATTTAAGTCTAATCTAAAATCTGAACATCCAGTCGCTGACGGTCGTTTTCATAGAGATTATTTTAAACATGTTTGATATTTTATATCATATGTCAAACTATCCAAACATGTCTCTTTAAATTTACAGTGTTACACACACATACACATAAATATAATACAGCACAGTTACTTCTCTTTTTAAAAAAAAAGGTACTAAGGCCGCAACTAATGTCTTTTTTGATATCATCAGATGGTTATTTTGCAATTAATGATTAATGGTTTGGTCTATAAAATGTCAGGAATGTAAGCAAAGAGGTTTTCCAAAAACAAAGTTTACATATTCAAATAGTTTGTTTTGTCCAAACTTCAGTCCAAACCCTGAAGATGTTCAGTGTACTGTCAGTAGACATAGACGACTAAATATTTATATTAGAGGAACTGGAAACGGGGAAAAAACTTTAATGATTAAACTCTCATTAAACAGCTGCAGATTAATTTCCTGTCTATTAGCTCAGAAAGGTGCACAATCTCCACTGTATCCACAGTACAGTGTTATATTTTAGTTTGTAATTTAAACTTCTTGAACTGTAATTATTTTTCAATCAAACTAAAGTCACATTAAAGGTAATGTGAGTTTTTTCACATCATGTTCATTATCACTGGTTATTAAATTGAAGGCAGATATAAAGATAACCAATTCAATCTAATATGTAATATAAATTATATTAATCCTGTCAATACACTAGCCATGGGTGGTATGTAATATGTAATATTTTATACCTCAAATTTCACTGGGGTATACAGTATATGACAATGTATTAGTGCAGCACTAACAACCCCCTGACAGTGCATATGCAACTTACTTCAGACTAAAAAACACACCTATTTTCTGTATTAAACAGAGAAATACAACTGTGCGCCTTTTAAATTCAACTTTCTCTTGGTCACAGAAGACCTACACTGTTTAATTGCCCCGTTAACTCATCATAAAACACAATTCATTCACGACAGCAAAACAGAAATGAAATAAAACTCATCCAAAAAAACATGGTTACTTTTGCTGATAATCTAGTTAGTAAGTCAACTGTTCTAACAATCAGCTTCTATTAGGTCAAAATAAATCCTGAATTCATGAAGTTATAAGTAAAAAACACATGCCATTACAGAGACTCTGGTGGTGCGTGCTGTGCACTACATACAATGATTAAAAAAGAAGAGGAGGGCCTGTATATATAAGGGTATGAAACTTCTGGATTTCTGAATACCATGGTATACTGTAATGCCATGATGCTGCCAAAGCACGCACACACACGCACACGCACGCACACACACACACACACACGCACTTACTTGCATTGAAGTCTACATAATGGGTTTCTAACTGCTTTGGCTCTTTAAGATTTGGACACTCAGTCCCAGGTGTTGTCGTTGTAAAGCTGTTTATCACTGTAATGTTTTCTGTATCTATATATTGTAATATATATTGCACATGTTGTAAAGAAAGATAAATATTGTTCCTTATAACCTCACATGATGTGTAACCATTTTCTGTTTGCATATGCAGTAGGACTGCAAGATATGCAAGATATATAAATAAATAAATCATATTGTGATTATTTTGACAGTCATGGCAGTATGATTTAACATGACACAATGATTCCCACAAATTTTCCTGCACAAATTTCAAAACTTTTCCATGGCTCTTCAAGGACTCATAATAAATAAAAGGTTTTCTCGCCCCACTTGTCAGCATGTCAACATATCAGATTCAAACTCTATCAAAACATAATTTCAGCAAGCTGGCATAAATGAAGAGAGAGAGGGAAAATGGGAAGAAAATAAAGAAATGTGCGTGAGAGGAAACAAAAAGTCAACACGTCAACAGTTACATCAACAGCTACAGAAAATGAATTTGTCATTATGCTATATTTCATTGAAGCTTTCGTCACACACAACAAAATTCCATGACTTTTCCAAAACTTTCAATTATTCCATGAGTTTTCCACGCCTAGAAAATCTTATTATGTAATTCCATGACTTTTTACATTTTTTCCATGAGTATGAAAACCACCCTGCAACATTATACAACACAGAAAGGCTGTCTACTGAGTTGTGTACACGACTCTGGTCTACTGGCAATGGGAAAGCAGTCACATACTAACTTTAGTGTAAAAAAAAAAAAAGGTATTTGTGTTTGTGCCACCTGATGATTGTCAGCAGCAGTGTGCAGGTACCTGAGCAGGGAAACTACGTTGGCTATGAGAGCGATAAGTGTGGACCAGATCAGTTAAGTTGCTGGTGTACAGATAAACACCAAGATTAAACTCACTAGAAAGCTCCATAAAGCTGAGAGGAACTGCAGAATCAGCTGATCATTTACTACCAGAGAGACACTGTTACATCATTTCACCAGAAAACCATTTCCACATGATTTTTTCTTTTTTACTTACAGTGGAAAGCAGAAGCCATCGTCGTCATCAGGATGTAGAATGGCAGTGAGATACAGATCTCTGTTCTGTAGATGCATGATTTCTCTGTCTCATCTCAGACTGAGAAGCTGACGAACTGTGCAGCCTCGATTTGACTGAAATGCAGAGGTAAAATAAAAAGCTGTCAGTGCTGCAATCACACGTTTTATTTTAAATCAGTTTTTTTTTTACAGGAGAACTGAGAGCCTGGAGGAACCCGAGAGATTTTGATGAAAGGAACATTTCTTTCTTAATTTAAATTTGTATCTGTTTGTTGTTGGTTTGTTTGCTTGTTTTTTTTTTTTACAAGTGCTGTTGTTGCTGTTTTTGCTTTTGTTGTTTGCTTGTTCTGTTTTTGTTTCTTGCTGACTTTTTGAAAGAGCTTGATGGGTTGCTTAAGGTATAAACTATTGTTGTGCTGTCCGATTTTCCATTGTACTTGTAAATAACAATAAAACTTGGGGAAAACATTGTTCCTGCTGTGAAAAAAGGAGCAAAGATGTCCTCTTTGAGTTAACTTTATAAGTTGGAACCAAATCACACAACTTTCTGTACAAACTGCCATTAAGAATCACTGCGGCAGTAATTACACACTAATCATGTACTTTTCCATCAGCTGACCGAATTCATCTCTGTCCGTTAGGATGATAAACACCCCGATGTCTTCAGTTATCATTCATTAGTAAAACAGCTTGTGTTTGTGCGCCAAACAGAAGATCTGAAGTAGCACTGAAAGGAACAGAATAAAGGTCTAAAAAAATGTATATTTAACAACCCTCTTTACCACAACACATACTTGTGCATCCCACATAGGGAACAGGAAACATTTGGGGCCCCTCCACATAAATACTGCCAGCATCCATCCATCCAAGTTTCCTGTTACCTTGTTTAACCCTCTCACTCCAGGACCACATCAAAACCCCCTGGGTGTATGTTTTGTCTAAATTTCTTTGGTGTGTACGTAACAAGAGGAACACAACTCAAACTGACACACATCAGATCACGCAGCACAAGGACCTCTTGGAGGAAATCCAGGTTGACTCAGGTAACACTGGAGTTAAACTGATACAGCTGAGAGGACACAGAAACACAAAAATCCTTACTACAATCCAACCCAGAGACCCCTGCTGTGATGAACCAGCTCCCAGGGTGAAGCCTTCCACACAGGGCTCAACTCTAACTTTAAAAAGTGGTTGACAGGTTGGAAACCGTCAATCATGACGGGCTGCCACTAATACTTGAATATGCTGCTGGCTGTCTTTATTTATGTTAAAACGTGCCACTGATGGTGACAAAAAGCCAAAAAGTGGTTGTCAGTTCCTCAAAACGAGGCCTGCCTGTTCATTAGAACAATGTCAGTGTAGTTAAAGATCCAGATTCAAAACTGAAAATAATAAAAACTGGCGATGCTGTTCTTCGTACACAAAAGTCCACAGCCACGCTGAGAGGCTGCACAGTTCCCTGTAAAGATGATTAAACTGTAAGACTGATAAAAGTTGAGGTAAAGGTGTTTGGCAACCAACATCAGAAGGCGTTTTTCTTTCATTGCCTGAGCATCAAAGAGTTTGGAGTCAAAACAGGTAAAAACAGTTCGCCTGGCTCTGTCCAAAGGAAACATCCACCTATCAGCACATCTGAAGTACAAAATTAACTATAACTCATGTAAAAATGATAAAATGCTGTTTTATGTGTTGTTATGAGCCAGAGAATGTAAAGTAAATAAGATTATTTCCCAAAATGTCAAACTTTCTGTTGAATTTGGAGTAATTCAGTCAAAGTACTGGACTGGGCGCCATGGATACTATAAATAAACATCGATAAAATCTGTCAGAACTCATAGAAAAAACAGGCTTGAACTTTGCCATAGAATGATCCTGTTTTTAAGTTTTCGTCAGTATCAACGTAATACAGTGAATGTCGTCTGTACATGGGTACAATGCACACAGGAGCTGCTCACAAATCATTCAGCATTATTTACTGGTGCCATTTTGCAAAAATATTGACAAATATCTGCTAAAAGCACGTTAAAACAGCAAATTTAATGAGCTTTTACGAGGTCATGCTCTGCTGATGTGTCTGTCATTTTATTGTTTCCTAAATAAACCTGTGTTGTGTTAGTCTGTTCCATCCGTCAAATTAGCAAAAAGTTGTGTAGTGACATGAACTGAAAGCCAGTGGCTGCCGATGAAATCAATATTAACCCTTAAAATTAAGTTAAAGAATTACTATACATTTTGAAGCATTTTTTTCCAAGTCCAGGTTTAAATATTTGTTTTTTGATTGTTTAATTGTTAATTTTTAGGTAATTTTCTTGTATTTTTGACTAATTTCTTGAAAATTTTAAATTGAGTGAATAAAGTATTTATCCACACGACTCTAGTTTCTTTTTTACCTACACAGTGTGACTGTTTCCAGCATCCCATCTGCTTTGAAAGAATTTTAATTTTAATCAACCACATCATCCACAGGGACACGTTTTTATCAAAGGGCTGAATGCAGGAAATTGTGAAAAGGAAGTGCATTGTTAAAAGACAGGAAGTGCAGCTGAATGTGGCCTTAAGATGGAGCAGCTTTCATCACTTAACGACCTCGGGTGGAGCTCCATCCTGTGCTGAGGAAAAGTGGCCTCTATCTTTCTATACATCACTCTGGACTCATTTTCCTTCATTTACATTTAGTCTGTCGCTCTGTCTCTCAAAACCCAAACATGCTGTCTTCTTCCTCTGATTGGCCCTTTTTTTAGGTTTATCTTTGGCGTCTGTCCACACGTGTGCAAATGAGTGAAGCCCGTATGAACACGCTTCTGCAACACAAACACCTTGGGCATCACTAATCTATCGATCACACTGACAGTTTCTTCTGACTATATTATATTACAGTGTTTACAGTGCTGGGATTTACTCAACTACTCTATTTTAAGTACGAGTACTTGTACTTTAATTGAGTATTTCCATTTTCTCACTTTATACGTTTACTCCACTACATCTCGGGGAAAGTTTTTTACTTTTCACTCCACTACATTTATCTAAATAAAATGAGAATTGATGCCTTTTACTTCATATTTAGAATTCAGGACTTACTTGCAATGGAGTATTTTTAGACTGAAGTATCTCTATAATTAATCAAGTAAACGATGTGAACTCTTCTCTGACATTTTTTGGATGTCATTTACAGGTTCATGCTGCCCTCTTTTGATTGAGTTTAGACTTGCAAACAAAGGTTACATTTAATCTTTTTTTTTCAATTAATAAATTCAAATTTTTGGTCAATAAAGTGTCAGAAAATAAAGCATCAGAAGTTCAAACAGCACAAGGTGTTGACTTTCAATCATTTTGTTTTTTTAACTTTTTAAGAAGAGACAGTTTTTGAGTACATGTCGCAAATAATTACACTTAAACTAAAATCTGAACTTTATTCCCTACACTTCATACTTTGTTTGTTTTTAATTAAACATTGAATTTGCATGCAAGACCAAATTTTCATGAGAAAGCTATCCTTCTTATGTGAGAAAATAATGCAAAGGCATGCATCTTGAATTGTAAAAAATTTCTTTAAAAACTGCCGAAACACTTGCTCCTCGACTCATAGTTGTCATCTTTCTACCAAAGGACATTTAAATCTGTTCACAGGTCTTTTAAATTATCCTGGTCTCTAAGAGTCGGACAAACAAACAAAAAACAAAACCTTGCCCTCTCCATCAAACCTTGAGGGAGGATTTTTTTCTGAGGGCACAAAACTGGAAGACAAACACACTCCAAATGTCACGTCTGTGCAAATGGAGCACTTCCACTGTTTATGTGTTTATGCGTCTGTGCGTACGGGGAGGGATTTCCCTATCGCAGACCTCAGGCCCCGGGGGGAAACGGACGCTTAAGGGACGACAACAGCTTGAAGTATCTTATGTACAATGTACATCTGTGAATCTACAACTGCTGACAGATAAACACAAACATTACAGTATCTTCCTTTTAGAATGTACTTAATGAAAAGTAGTAAAACTTTGAGGTATGCATGTATTCCATGCATACCTCAAAGTTTTACTACAAATTTCCGTTTATTATATATATATATATATTGGGGAGGTATGGCCCAAAAATAATATCACAATATTTCATGGTATTTTTGTGTTAATAATATTCTTGATGATATAACAAACCACTGAAAAATATTTTTTAACAATTATTATTAATTACAAGAGCATGCAATTGCAACAAAATAACTGTTACAGGTTTTACATATCAGCACAAACATAAAATTTCACCTGCAAAAATTCAGTAAAAAACTAAACAAAAATTATCTCTCATTTCTTTAGATTGCAATAACAAAAGAAACTGATAGCACTGATGCTCTCAGTCATTCTTTTTGTTACTGTGTGTGATGGTTTGATGATATTATGTCCTATATAGCCATTATCATGATATGAATTTTCTCTTATCATATTGAAAATTATACCGGTATTATTGTGAATGATATGCACACTCCTAACATATTTATTATCCCTAATTCCTCTATTACATTTAAGAGGGAAACATAAATAAGTGTGGTGGAGTAAATGTTTAATATAGCATAAATAGAATAACTTAAGTAAAATAGACTACATCAAAATTCCACTTATAAGACTTGGGTAAATGTACTAAGATACTTTTCACCAATAGGCAGGTTTCCATTACAGATTTGCCCAAAGCTTAAGCAATATTTTCGAAATGTCGATAAATCACATTTGCGAAATGACTGTTTTTCTATTGGGTGAATTTCTGCAAGGTTCAAAACATAAAATCACCTGAACTACCACCTCATGTGAGCATATACCTTAACAAAACAGTGTTGTGCGCATATCATCCGGAATAACACCACTAATGACGTAAATCTTCACCTAAAAACATCCCTCGGGGAGACATAAAGGTAGATATATGAGAGGTGCTCCTTTAAAAGAATGCACTTGTGTTATATATTAAGGAAATTAAAGTGCCACGAAGAGTTAAAGGAGTTGCAGATAACAAGGAGGAAAGTCAGAGCTGACGTTCTCACATCTGGGAGCTATCCTGAACAGTGTGTTTGGAGAGGGCGGTGGTGGTGTGCATTTGCGTGTCACTGTGCGTTTACACGACAAGGTTCTTGTAAAGCATGACTGTTAATCAGAACCAGCAGCATGAATCGTAGCCCAGCACTGAACCTCTTCTTAATAACATGAAAGATTTAACTCTATGTTTTCTAACGTGTCGCGAGAGGTTTAGTGTTTGACTGAAGGAGCCCTCGGTGGATCCTAAAATTCTTTAATTTAATCCAAAAACATTCCAGGGTATTAAAAAGAAGTGTTTCTATTAACATGTTTTTCCTGTCAGTGTGGAAAAGTCTCTGAAGCAACACGCAGCTTAACACGGGACACGAAAACACTGTAACCACAGATACAGAAATAATAAAAACATACACGTCAACACTGGTGTTTAATTTAAAAAACAAACAAACATAATATATGTCATCTTTATCCTAAAAACGAGATTATATTTAAGAACAAGATCTAATTTTAATATATTCTGATTGTTTTTCATGTATCTAACAGCTTTATAACAGCAGAGAGGCAGAAAATAACATTTACTCAAGAAAGTACAGCTTTTAGGTTCAGGCACTACAGTATTTCCAAGTATTTGAAAGAACATCTACCAGCAGATTTCAGAGGCTACATTTATCTAACGGCTGCAGTAACAAATCACTGTGATAGGCAATTTTTACCTGTAAAGAGCCAAACATACACAATCTTGCCAAAATGTATGCCATATGCATGAACACAGCCAAAATTATCAAAAAAGGAAGAATGAAAAGTGTGTAACATGCACTAAACATCCCCTAAGGGTTACATCACAAGTTTACTTATGCCTTTCTATCCTACAATTCTTTGTTTCAAGGGTTATATGTTATTTTTTATGCACAACAAATCATCTGCCTCCTGCATTATTTTGTGTTTCAGCTGGTGGAAAATCCAGTCAAGACAAGCCAATACATAGACAACAGACTGTCATTTATAACGACCTGAACACTGAACCTTATCTAACAGTGACTATAAACAGTCCACTGGAAAAATGCCCACATAATCTGATCAGATCACAGTGACCCCAGTCGGCTGCATCCTGTGTGGGCGCTCTGTGGCTTTATTTAGGACCGCCATCATCAGTTTCACTAACTCACTCATTGCAGCTGCAGATCACTGAGTCCAAACAGTGTGTCCTAATGAATTATTTTATATGAAGAAACTGAAATTATGATCAGATTGTAAAACTGCTATCCATATGAAAAGTTTGCTCTTACACCTGAATGCTACATGTCAGCTTTGAGATTCTTATTATGGACCTTTTCCATTATCACTTTTGGTTGCGCAGAGTCAAACCATGCTGCGCAGATTTGCATTTCCTTTGTCAGTTTTAACATGCCAAGCTGTGCCGAGCTACGCCAGAGATGGACCTTCTCTAGAATACATCCAAGAACACACACGACCACCTAAAAGTGGGTAGCTGTGACCTCTCACTGATGGCATCAAACCCCCGATGACCCCTGATGATCCCACTTCTCCCCCTCAAACAAGCATGTGTGTTATGAGACTCCAATGACCTCAGTCTGTGCAGGAGACCAGAGATGAAGACGTTTTTAAAAGTCTGTGTGTGTTCAGCTCTGAGTACTTTTGTTGCTTCTAATTGAAACTTTGTGGTTTGGAGTTTAGTTTTTCTCCAGCATTCCTGTTTGTACTTCAGATCTCCTGTTTATTGCACTGTTTTATGTTTGCTTTTGGCCGTACTGAAATCTGTAAAATTACCACTAATGAAAACCCAACATTTCCTTATTAAACTGCTTTGCAAAAACACCTTTAATACAACAAAATAATAGAGGAGTCTTAGTCTGAAGAATCTATAGGAAATGAAGTGGGTTTATCAGTGATTTAGCAATATATATATAAAAAAAACTTCAATAAATACAGGTCTACTAATACTGCAGGGAGCAAAGTAAAAGCAGAAACGGCCAGAATGAGATGTTAGATAAAGAGCTGCAGACAATAGGCTCCTACTGCAACTCCGCAAAAAGCTCACCTGCAACAGGTTAACTTCTTTTATCTGCCTGCTGTGTGATGGAAAAACAAACACACACAAAAACCCTCACAAAAGCAACGGGCGACTTTAGGCTGCTGCTTTCACACGTCAACAATCAACACAAGCCTTGATCAGTTAAAGACACTAGGCATGAACACTATCATGGTATTATACAAGAGTATTTAGAAATCCCAAAGGTATGGTTTCCAATACTACATGAATACAGGTGCTTCTCTTTCTATTAAATTCATTGTATGTAGTGCACAGCATGCACCACTAGAGCTCAGTCTCAAGTCTCATCCAGATATTCATCAGTTCAAGGGTCTTATGTAATCTCTGAGAAACTGCAATGAATACCAAACTCAAAAACTCAAATATTTTATTTGAAATGATCCAGTCCCCGCCAAACTTATGTCAAGTATATTATTGTATGGGGGGATCATGAACAGCATTTTCCGTTCATTAAATCTGAACATTATGCGTTGAACTGTATGTACTGTTGAGCTTTTTAGAGGAGTTAAGAGGCAGGTCATATATAGAAATAACCACGTGAAATGTGCAGGTGCATTGTGGCTCACGGAGCCATGCTTAATCATCATAATGTGTTTTCCATGAGAGATATGGTCAGAGAGGAAGGCTACCCCCCCCTTACAACACTGAACACAAGATAGAATAGATTAAATAAAATTCACAGAACAAGCAGCTGGAGCCATTATGTTCTGCACAGAAAAATGTGGAAATGTATGTGTTCAAAATATTAATAACGATAATAACATCTAGACTCATACACAAGGAGCACTAATAAACTGCAGCACAATAACATTACTTTAAAAGTAAAGAAACTAATAAAAAAAAAAGCAATATAAGTACACCCATGAGTGCTACAGATAAAATACAATAAAAAGAAGATAAAATCGTACCATAAAACCCCACAGGCAACATGCACTAGCATCTACAGAGTACACAGACATTACTGACAAGAGATAAGGAAAAAATGGGTATTTAAATGGTAATTTCACCCAAAATATAATAAAAATAAATTAGTAGACATTTGCAGAGGTTTTGGATGGATGAATTTCAATCTGTAGTGCTAAAATTCAGGTTTGCATTTAATGTGTGTATTTCTTAACAACTATGTCTGCAGTGTCTAAATAATCAACATTTTTCACTGTGGCAAACTTTCTTTAGGAGCTACTTTCAACCAAAGGTTAAACAATGTGAAAACAGTTCACAGTGAGGTCTGTTTATGTTTTTAGCCCCAGAGCACCACAGGGGGGAAAGCTTTTGATTTAAACCACTGCAGAACAGAGTATAGCACAATGCTGGATAACAACGCTCTCTTTTGGTTAACTGTTGCAACTGTAGCACTGAATTACCTCACACTGAGGTGAAACATCTGGGGCCAGATGTACAGTATAAAAAAGGCTTAAGAATAATAACTATGATATAGTGTAATATATATGACATATATTGTAAAAGTGACACAATGCTATATTTCACATTTACAACACAGGTTAACCCTTTGAATCCTGGATCGACATCCCTTTTTATAGTGATGGGTTCAGACATCTTTCACAGGTATATTTAGACCCTTAAACCCTGCACAAATTAGTTTGACTTCTTTTGAAAACATGGGAGGAAAGACAATGAGCAACTGGGCACGAAATGTCCTGCAATTAGCAAGAAATGATTAGATTTTTAAAAATATTTTGAAAAGCTTGGGGGGAAATGCTACATTTATGCTTACATAATTATATTTTTTTAAATGATTTACAGAATTGTTAGTTTTTATACTTATATATAGCCAACTTTTATACTTCTTAAATACTTTATCGGGGTTCCTAAAGCTAAAGGAAAATTTAATAAATTTAATACTTTTTAAGAATTTTTTTAAAATGCTACTTGGGAAACTAATATTATAATAACCACAACTGGGCGTGGGGGGCAAAACAACACATGAACATGCATTAAACACAGGAAAACATTACATTTTTGGACCAGTGAAAAAGTTAGTAAAAATAGGTAAATATCAATCATTTATTGGCGGGTATTATGATCGATTTTGTGTGTCTCTCTCTGTATATGGGATCCCATTGCTTTAATTCCCATCATGAAGAGTTTAAGAAGAGGGATTCGGTGAATATATCTTTTTTTATTTATTTACATTTATTTTGAGATTTTACAATGCAACCTCAGAAAAAAATCATAAAATCCTACTTACCACGTGGTAGCATTTTTAACACTTTTGATAGACATTTTAATGCAAATTGAGGCCTTATATGAACTAAATGCCTTTAAAACTTTAAGGATCCGGGATCCTACCTTTTTTCCAAGTAATTTTCTTATACTTTTACATGCTTATTTTTGAGTCATTTATTTTTAAGTTGCTCACTGCCTTCTTCACATGTTTCTAAAAGAAATCAGTTTGGCTAAGTTTCAGAGGGTTAACTCAGGTGATAATCAGACAGCGCACATACCTGTTCTCCTCAGGTCCCCCTTAGTTTGCACTGTCAGTTTGGCTAGCCATGTTTGCCCAGTTTGATCTCGTTGTCCTTTTCAGCGTTGTTATGTTCGGTAATCCTCTCAGAAAAGCGTTTACGATCCCGAAAGTCTGCTCTTGACTGTCAGTAACCATCCGCTCCAGGTAAAGGTAAAAACACACCGTAAACAAGCAGAGACTTCGTCTCCAACAAGCTAGCAGTTAGCCATCTTGCACAGGAAAACCACTCCATTTTAAATGTCGTTACTTTTTAAGGGAAGTGTGGTTGCTAACGGAATCTCTCGGTTGGTTGGTAGTTACTATCGAGTAGTTTAATTTCCAGTTTTTCTTCTAGAAACAAAGTTTATAGTCCGTGCTGTAGAGGATACTCCACATCCATCACGGCCACGGTAGCTTACTTTCAGCTTTAAGTCAAACACTAACGGCCGCCAGCTACCAGCCAATGAGAGCAAAAGTACTTCGGCAAACAGCCAATCAAATTGCAGCGGGGCAAAGATCGCCCAGCCCCCCGTGGATACTTTGACGCATGCGCACTGGTGTCTTCCCTCACTTTGCGCACTTTCTAAGGCTCTCCAGCTTAACTCATTAAAAACACAAATAATTTACTAACTAATTGAATAAACAAAATTCAAACACATTCAAAAAATTATAAATACAATAAAATAATAGTAATAAATACTAAATTAAAAAAATATTCAGAATACAATTTCAAAACTACTATTATATTCAACAACTGACTTAAATTGATATAATTATAAATAATGGCTGCAACCAAGCATTCTTTATGCAATTAACTAACGCAGAATTATATTACTTTCAAGTGGTGGAATGTAAATAAATTACATTTACTCAAGTAGGCTACTGCCCTCAAGTACAATTCCTCAAAAAGCGTCAGAGAATTTTTAGTTATTAAAATTGAACTACATGGTAAATTATACATAACATGACACCAGAAACACAAAATATGAGTTTAATTGCATTTCATTTACAAAATACAAGACAAACTTTAAAAAACAGTCTCCCATACAATAAAAACAAAAAGAGCCTCCATATAAAGGAAAGAAAATGTTCTTGTTCAGGTTTTTAATTTTATTTTATTTGTGTGTTTTGTCTGTTTTTTAACAAAAGAAAATATTCAGAGCTTCAGTCTGAGCGTTTTCAGCTTTTACTGTGAAAGAGCAGAAACTGGAATGTGGATTTTTATTTTTCTGAATCAAAAAAACATAAAAGACAAACATTTTCACATATTAATGGGCACCAATACAAAACAGTCACTGCTGAAATTGTGATCATTATTATCATTATTTTAAATCACTTTTTGAGACTGTCTCCCCACTTTTGGTTTAAAATTGAAAACTTTTCTTTGTATTTTGTGAATTTCAAGACTCTAAAAAATAAATGACTACAGTCAGTCATTATTAAAAAAGAAAACGCTGGTATAAAAAAAACAAAACCTGACTTCAAGGAACGGTTTCACATAGTTTTCCAAGAGTTAGATGAGAAGACTGATGCTACTGTGTCTGCGCAGTAAATACATATTTGGAGCCAACTCTTAGTTAGCTTAGCTTAGCATTAAGACTGGAAACAGGTGGAAACAGGTAGAAACAGCTAGTGTGAATCCACCTAAAGGCAAAAAAAATCAATCTACCATCTCCTCTTAAGCTCACAGACTAACCAGCTGTTATATATGTGGAAAGGTGGATTTGTTACCCTCGGATCACCGGGCTAGCTGTTTCTACCTGTTTCCAGTCTTTATGCTAAGCTAAGCTAACTGGCTGCTCGGTTGCGGCTTCATAATTACCGTACAGATCTGAGAGTTGTGTCAATGTTCTCATCTAACTCCATCCTCCAAAGTCAGAGGGAAGATAAGCAAACTATTCCTTTGAGAGTTTAAGGGAGGAGATTTGTAGAAACTGTGTGTGTGTTTGTGTGTGTTAGTCTTCCCAAGCGAAATCGTATGGCTGAAAGTCGTCTCTCAGCTGTTTGCAGCTCTCCTCCTCGTCCTCTCTGCTCTGTTTACACTCCCTCCAGTCGGCTCGAGTTGGGATGTTCAGCACTGCCTCGCTGGCCAGAACCTCCCTACACACACACACACACACACACACACACACACACAAACATGCACTGATAAAACTGATAATAGTGGACCATCCCTCATAAGGTAGCAGATTAAAAAACAGTGCAGGTGTATGGTGATAGGCTGTTCCAAGTCGGCACTGCTATACCCCATTACTTATAGCTTGTGTTTTGTGCATACTTTGGCAAGTTAGCACCATTTGAAGTAAGCCGGATGTGGATGTGAGACAGGTGGCAGGGAGGTGCTGTGGATCAAGAGGCGGCACGGCTGGGTAACTGTCTTAGCCCCCCTGGTTACACTTTTATTTAAACCTCTAAATCATCAGTTACTGAGGACGTAGCAATTCATATTCATAGACTGTTTTACCTTCCGAACTGCAGAGGGAAATGTTTCTGGATGCGGTAAAAAAGTTTCTCCCCTGAATCCAACTCCACATAGAAGTACGGAGTCCCTGGAGGGGCAATCTGAACACAGACACACACACACACACACACACACACAAACACATTTTATTGCTACCTATGGTTGCAGCGATATACCAGTTTTGAGCTTAATCAGTTTTGAAAATTGATGATCATCATAGTGTGCACATTTGCTTATGTACATTTTGGGAAAAAAATGCAACTGGACAGAGAATCTCACCCATATTTTAGGTATTTTCAAAAGGCACACTTTAAAAAAACAAAGCCTCCTCCAATGTGGTTTTTGTGTGTGTGTGTGTGTGTGTGTGTGTGTGTGTGTGTGTGTGTGTGTGTGTGTATACCTGTTTGAGGTCTGTGTGTTGAGGAATCTCCATCAGCTCCATCTGTTGTTCCTGAGCCTGAACCATGAACGCCTCCTTTATGTCCTCCGTGGTGCAGCGGTCCAACGGCACCGGCACCACCTGATAGCAACACCATCAACATCAACAACAACAACAACAACAACAACAACAACAACAACAACAACAACAACAACAACAACAACAGCACCCTTGTCATCCCAACACCCCCCTAAGTTATCAATGATATATACGATTTGGAATAAATAATTGTTTAATCAACACCTTTTTTAAAGACCTTCAACAAAAACATTATAAGTTTCATCATACGTCAATTTGTTTTAAAATCTACACTTTTAAGAATTACCTTTTTAGCCAAGGTTTTTAAAAATGAAGTTTTATGATTGTTTTCTCCATGAGAAACACCTTTGAGTTAAGTAAACTCACTTCTAATCTAATTTATTATTAAAATTATTTTGAATATAGGATGCATTAATTTAAGTGCATTAGGTGTACGTACTGTAATTAACTGGCAAGTGAGTGCATTTTCTGATATTAACCATTAGGGACTGTTTGGAGCATTTTACACACTTTTCAGTCTTATTTTTTTTTTGATAATTTTGTTCATGAACATGGCATACATGTTGGCAAGAGTGTGTATTTTTGTTTAATCTTGGAGTTTCCAGCTCAGCTCCTACAATAAGTCTAAAATACACTGTGTGAACAGATAATGTTACATTCATACTGTTAAGTACATAAAGTGCTGCATTTGCTCCATTGAAACCCATTCAAACTGCATTTTTTTTTATCCCACAGCCATCGAAGCATAGAAACATGACTTGTATTATTTCTGGGTGTCATTCCGGACTTTTGTCTTTGAATTTGTCATTTTTACATTTTTCCCCCTTATTACATCATTTGATATTTAATATTTTGATGTTTGATATTTATAATTATGACAGATGTTGGTTAAAAGAAAATAAACTCAGTGAAAGTAGATT
This sequence comes from Plectropomus leopardus, assembly GCF_026936395.1. NCBI lineage: Eukaryota > Metazoa > Chordata > Actinopteri > Perciformes > Serranidae > Plectropomus > Plectropomus leopardus. The sequence goes on along the minus strand of NC_142197.1, from coordinate 5,020,446 downwards.
ATCATATTAATCCAGATATTTTTCACAGCCTGATTTTAAAAGGAAAACTTTGCATGCAGTGATATGAGTGTGTGTAACATTAATGCAGGCCTTAAGGGTTAAAAGTCAAAGCTGAAAATTAAGAATTTAAATTCAACACCATGCAGAGTGTGATATCACAACACCAATGAGCTACACGGTAAAAGTAGAAAATATTTTATACATTTTAAACATGTATCTAACATCTAATAACGTTTTGATTGACTGTGCGTTTGGACCTGTAGCTGCAGGTGTTGGCTCCTGTAGTTCCTCTCAAACAGCACGCAGCGCGCTCCTCTGCTCTTGTAGAAGCTCCTCAGGGCCGACTTGTACTTCTCCATCTCCTCCACCACCTCCGAGCTCAGCTCCACCACAGACTGGTAGTGACCGATGGGGAGGATCAGCATGTGATGAGGAGTCAGGCTGCCTTTGGCCAGAGCCAGGTAACACTGGAAAAACAAACTCCGTCACTGTGGGAAAATGGAGGAATCTGACTGGATGTTTATTCATAAATATCCATGAACTCACATGTGATCCGATGCTGATGACGAGGTGTTTCTCCACCTGAGGACTCGCCAGACAGAACCAGCAGGGACCTGTTGGCTGAGCTGAAACACGATGAAATAACAAACGATATAAAAAGTCATTCTGAGAGATTAAAACCTGCTCAGATTGGGTGTGAAGTTTGGATTTCAGGGAAAGCTACAGCGTTTACTTGGTTATTTTTAATTTCTTGAAACTTGCAGCAAATTTTTTCACATTTTTTAAAAGGTTTTATCACATTGTTGGACTGTCAGACACATTTTTAAGATTTAAAATGTACTGCAAAAATATGACTGAAGATTCTAATCTTTCTCTATACATATTACGTTTGTATAAATGTACTATTGCAGTACTACTGCATCCTGTAGTTAATTTAGACCTTAACCCTTTGAAACCTGCATCGACATCACTTTTTTGTGCTGCTTTAAGACGTCTTCACAAGTATAAATTTTTCATTTGAAAATGTGGGAAAAAAATTCAATGAGCATCTGGCGAGAAGTGTTTCAAAAATTCCAAGAAATAAATTTAAAAGGCTTTATTTTTTAAAAGGCAAGAAAAAAACAAACCTATATTTATAATTAGAATAATAATTCTGTAAAATATAAAATTACTTTACAGAATTATTATTATTTGTAAGCACTTTTTACACTTTTTTTAACAATTTATCTTGTTTTTTTTTTGTTATTTTTTTTTACAATTTATTTTGGAAATTTTTGGCTCATTAATTCTTATGTTGCTTGTCGCCTTTTTCTGGTGTATTTTGAAAGAAATCTATCAAATTTGCTCAGGTTTCAAAGGGTTAATCTACCATATAATGTCTGCTCCTATGAGAGCGGGGGTTGGGGATGCTTTCCTGGAGCCGTTGGACTCACGGTGTCTGCGGGGCTGTTTGGGGTGTCCCTGATGGTGTCCGTCTCCTCTGTCATACTGCTGGTCTCGTCCTCGTCCGTCTCCGTCTGAGTGTCTCTTCCTGCCGCGGCCCCGGAAACCCCCGCCGTCCTTCTTACTCAGGTCAAAGAAGAACTGATGGGACGGCTCCTGAAAGACGACAGGAAGGACAGAAAGACAAGCTGAGTTTTTCCAAAATTAAAATAAAAACAACGACCGCATGAAGCAGCTTTAACACCTGGAGTTGAAAAAAAAAAGGCGCTTCATACTTCCTTTCCTTATCTCCTTCAGCCGAGGAAAGGAAGGGTGAGTTTATTTATGCAGCATCTTTCAGACAATAAAAAGTGATTTTCATAAGAACTGCATTAGAACATTTAAAAACACAATAAAAATAGAGTAAAATCAATTAAAAGAGAAACAAATTGGACATAAAATTAAATAAAATAATTAAAAATAATTAATAATTTAAAAAATTACAAGAAAAAATTTGATTTGTGTAGTAATTACTTTCCCTAAATTCAATAAAGAAATCAAAAGTGCAGTAGAGAAATTAATTAATAAATTAAAGGCAAAAAACAGGCCATAAACAGATACTGTCATCCTCTAATTTCTTGCTTTTCCAGTAGAATTAATAATAACAAACATTTTGAGCATAAATAAATAAATATAGAAAAACTAAAATGAAGTCAAATAAAATAAAGCTGTCTTTAAAAAATGTCAACAAAGACTTTTCATAAACCTCATTTTGTGAAAATGAATGGAAACGTTAACATTTATCTTTTTCAGGTATGAGAGTTACAACTTTAGATGTAAGCCTCCAAAATTTATGAAAACTTAACGGGCTGGATTTGAGCTACACACACACACACACACACACACACACACACACACACGCTGTACCTCTTCCTCTGTGGTGCTGAAGTTCATTTGTTTGTCCATCTTGTCTTTTTTGGAGGACCTATACGGGTTTTCTGTGACGTCCTGCGGCTGCTTCACCAGCTCTGACGGATCCATCGTCTTCATGGGGATTATGTTGAAGGCGTACAGATACTGCAGCAGACACACACACACACACACACACACACACACACACACACACACAGAGTTTAGGATGTGATGCTGGTACTGTCAGACAATATTTGATTACATTTTGGAAAGTTGGCACCATTAAAAGTTTGCTGAATTAGTCATCAGCTGTTTCTGTTTACATTTCTCGATGGATGTTCACACTTTTATCGCTGGATTACTTTGATACTTAAAAAAACCTAAAAACGTGCTGATTCTCAGGCAGGTTCTGCAGCTATGAGATGCGTCTTTGCTCCATTATTTCTAAGCAGGTTTATGGACATTTTATTTGCAATGAAAATCTGAGATAATGACAGAACGTAAGTCAAGCTGAACTTAAAAACGTGTGTATCACGTCTGTGTGTGTTCAGATTCGACTGTTAAAAACGATGTTGTTTGTGATTCAGGAAAAACACACACCTTCTTCTTGGCGGGGTTGTTGACGGTTGCCAGAGCGATGAAGCGGCTGACGTGCTGAGCGTTTTCTTGGAGAACAACGTGATTCCTGAAACACGTTATCACAGAACAGTTAACACACACAGCACACACACACACACACACACACACACAGTATAAAACAAGGGTGATAAAGACGAATCGACCACTGGGACGAGTTTAGGGATCCTTTGATGCAGTAAAAATGTAAAAATACTCTGTTAAAAGTACTACTTTCAAAAAACTTTAGTTGAAAAATGATCAGCAAAATGGCACAAACTCAACAGTCAAAAGTCGAGCGCTCGTTCTACCTGTACGGGAGTCTTTCGTAGTGAGCGCCCTCCAGCGCAGCAAAGTGGTATCGCGGTTTCAGTTTGTCGGCGAGGTTGGCGACGGAGCTGCTCCCACACGACTTTGTGTTCACTTCCTGTAACACAAGACACATGAAAACAACAGCAGAGCCTTCAGGTTCATTTAAACACGTTCACACACACTTTTACACAGAAAACATGACTTTTCCATGATTTTCAGGTACATTTTTAGGACCATGTTTTCTCCCCCCTGGTTCTTTATCATTATTATATAATAACTTTTTACAATATATGTTATTTTAAAAAATATTTAATCACAACAGGATTAGAATGAATATTTAAAAATAAATTTGAGACTGTTTGTTATTTATTAGAGGGGATGGGGTGGAGAAAAAAGAGGACGCATGTCAAATCATTTTTAAGCACTGGGGAAAGACGAATGTTTTTTATTTTGGTTTAGGAGAGGGGCATACGAATACAAATGGTTGTATTTTTGTATTTATTTTATAACAGAGAAGTGCATATTTTCTGTAAAAAATAAAATAATTCTGCAATTTAAAACATTTTTTGGTAGAATTAACGAAAAAAAAAGGCAAATTTGTTACTGTTTTCTTAAAGAAAAAAAGGTGATTTTTTTTCATTAAAATGTTTTTGGATTTTCAAAGAAATCTCACAGATGTAAGTTTTTCTCAGTAACAACAGCATTTATATATTATTGTATTATTTTTACCGGCGTGTTTCCGTAGAGCCACACTCCTCGGGGCCACTGTGACGTCAGCAGGATGTCGACTCCTCTGAACTTGGAGCTGCTGGTCAGCGGGGCCACGAGGGCCGACAGGTCTTTGGATGTGAAGCAGTGAGCCGGGGCCGGTTCCTGCGTGGCCTCCTGACCGCTGACGTAGGCGATCTGCAGCCCCGACACGCCCGAGAACACGCCGCGCCGACCTGAAAACACACACACACATCAACGTGTTTGATGACGTGAAGTCAGCAAAGCTCTCTGGGAGCATCCTGACTTCCTGGAGGAGAGGCGGGTCTCAGGTCTCACCCAGATACGTGATGTTGTCGGCCAGCTCGCAGCCGTCATCGCCGGGGAAATTCTTCACCGTCTCCTGGCTCGCTGCTCCGAGGATGTAGGTGTGGATCGGAGCTGAGGAGGCAGAAAAACACAAAACAGACTTTAATCAAAGAATAAAAACTAAAAATGATCTGTGAGGTGTGAGGCAGGTGTTAACCCTTGATTATCCAGACGGTTGTACCTTTTTTGGCTCCAGTTTTGTACTGCTGCCACTCTGCTTCAGCTTCTGCCGTCGTCCCAAAAAACTCCCCGACACACAGCAGCAGCTGAGAGACAACCGCCAAAAATATTAGAATACAGATGAAACATCTGTATTTACTACATCAACGACAGACAAGTAAAAAATGCAGTAGCTTAAGTAGTTGAGCATCTCTCAACTGCAGGATTATTTGCTGAATATTTACTGACTCTGACAGAACTGAAATCAAACTCACGTCAAACTGTCCGGTTTTCTTCTGGATGGTCTGGACTCGATTGAACAGAGCGTTCAGTCTGCCCTCAACGTCTCCACAAGCCAAACTGCAAACAAGCAAAGTTTAAAACCTAATCTATGCATTAACCCTTTAAAACCTGGAGCAACATCACTTTTCTTGTTCTGCTTCCAGACGCCTTTCACACATATTTAAACCTTTAAATCCAGAACAAAGTGGTGTTATTTCTTTTCAAAACAAGGAGGAAAAGGAAATAAGCAACCTGGTAAGAAATCCTACAAAGTGACAGAAGTTTAGGAATTTATTATTATTATTTTTTTAAAGCTAGGGAAAATGTCAAGGGGCGATAAAATTAAAAAAAGCCTGGGAAAAACTATATTTATTGCTAAATCTTGTGATTACACATTTAAAATTAAATTACAGAATTATTAGAATTTTTAAAGCACTTTTTCAAAGTTGTTTCCTTTTTATTCTATTTATTTAGTTTAATTATTTTCAGGTTGTTGTTTTTTATTTATTTATTTATTTATTTATTTGCTAATTTTTTAATAATTTCTTCCTTTGTTGCCCATTTCCGTCTTGTTTTGAAAGAAATCAAGCCAATTTGCTTGGGTAAAAAAGGGTTAATATAAGCATCACATACTGGGACATAAACAGTCAGGACTCTGAACAGATATGAAGTAAAAATAGTCAAAAGTAAAAAATAAACAGAATATTCACACAATAGTAAGCATTTTAGACTCCAGATAACTCATGTCTGCTTTCAACTCATCAGAAATCCATCGAAAACACGTCTGTTTTTTTCTTTACACTCAAAAGAAGACTTAAACGAAGCCTCGTTCATTACTGAAACTATACAGATACATATTAAAATCAACTCTTCAATTCGGCTGATATAATATGACCCTCACGTGCTTTTTACACCGGAAACACTAAATTTAAATGCAACAGACCCCGGCTGTAACACATTATTTTTGTGTTTGATTTAAGATCTATTACAAGTCGTGTATTATAGTGGAGTACAAGAATGCCGAATTTTGAATTTACCACATTTTTCATCGATTATGCTTCACATTGCCTCTTATTAAGTACATAAATGTGCCAGTGAGGACGTTATCTTAAATTACATAAAATTTTCATAAGGTTCGGCGAAGCTTGTCGCGTTTCGTGTCGGATTTATTTGTATTGGTAGCAAAAGGAACAATTTGACCCACTGAATTTTACAAATAAGAAACCCTCCATTGTTCAGTATATTCACAAAACCATAATATTTTTAAAAATATTAATGTATAATATGTTTTGCAAGACATTAAAATTTAACAGACATCCTGTAAAATCCTGGTTACAGTCAAATAAAACAAAACAAAACACATATTCAACATTTAACTACATGAAATATAATTAAAGTCACAGTTAAAATATTTATAAAGTTAAACTTACACTCTGACTGGCTGTCCCGACATGTTTTTGTTTATTATTGTCTCAAAGTGTTAAAATGTGACCATTTGGATTTTTGCAGTTTCTGCGTTTGGTTCGTCGCTAATAGCGGCCCGATGGAAATAACAGCGGAACTATTTCTGTCTTACAAATCACACTTCGTGTACCAACAAAAGGCGGTTTCAAGGTACAAAGAAATAAATATACACGCTCATCTAGTGTCAGTGTATATTTTTGGTAATTACTTTACATTATTTCAGGCAATAAAAAAAATAAAGAAGTCAGGTTTTTACCCGGACAGGTTTTAGAGCGGAGAAAAGGGTTGCCAGGTTTGCAAATGTTTACACGTTTTAACACGTTTACACTTATTAATATTTTTACTTGTTTACTTTAATGTAAAATATATATTTATTGTATTTAAACACAATTTCACACTTTGGCTTGTCTTTTGTTCTTTTTGTCTCTGTATTGATTTTAAAGTTTTATTCTGTTTAGCAGGTACTAATGGTTTAATATTAAAAAAAAAAATTGATTTATACTAACCATTATTTTAATTATCAGTTAATCTGCAGATTATGTCCTTGTTTAATTGTTTGATTTATTGAGTGATTTAAAGTGAAAAAAGTTTGTTTGGTTAAACAAACAATGTAAAAACCTACATATAGACATTTTCACTTTACAGTGACATAAAATACAGGAAAAAAAGAAAATCACAATTGAGAATCTGCACCCAGTTGAGTTTTATTGAACTGAAATGAATTTTATTTAATTTTTTAAATTTTATTTTACATATTGATACAAACATATCTGAAAAGGAGCAGAAAAAAGTACAAACTTATTAAATCCCACCCCTTCTCCATCAGTTAATGAAAAATAATTGACCCACCTCCATTTTTATTTATATTGAATTTTCTTACTATATAAACTACATGAAACCACATAACAACTATATACTATTAGGAATTTTTGCTGATAATAAAAAATACCTGAGATAATTAATTGCTTCTCAAAATAAATGTTAAATGACAATCAATTAAACTGTTAGCACATCTTTGCATTCTGTATTTGATAAAATTATAATAAAAATGAGAAAACATACAGTCTGTGTAAATGTCAGCCCCCTCATGTACAAATAAAATATTACTGCATGAGTAAAAAACAAAATCCTCATTAAATCACCTAGTAAATACAAATTATTTTCATTTTGTATTTTTTACAAACACATACAACCATACACTGTACATAAAAATATATGTGTAAGATGCACAGTCGATACATACAACCCTGCAGTTTTACGGATTATCCGCTAATCTGGCAACCCCTCCGGCCCTCGGACGGCCGGTCCTCATCCTGGCACTTACCTTCATCCTGGTAACTCACAAGTCCCCGGACCAAAAACAGGAAGTAAGTAACCAAATCAAAAGTAAAATTCACTTTCTGTTCGGTAGTCGGAGCCGCGGGGCGCGCGCTGACACCTCAAAGTCAGAAAAAACTGAGATTAAAGAGCCAAAAACTCCGTCAAAGCGCACAGACGCCATAAGCTTCACCTTGTCGACTAAAAACATGGCGCCGGAGAATTTTCGTCTTTCATTTAGCTGCGGAGCTTGGTGGATGCTAACGGTTAGCATCAGAGCTCCACCGGTAGCATTATAAAGTCTGTCTGTCTGTAAACATTAATAAACTGAACCACGTGGCTGCTTTTGTGTATTTAAACTATAATAATTTAATTTCAAATGTCTACATCACGTAAAGTCTCGCTTCCATCTCTGCGCTAAAATGCCGTGTTTTCGGCAGCGTTTCAAATAGCGATACATGGGACCTTACGCCAAAGTCAATATAAAAAATACACCATTTCTAGTTCGTCTTGCTGATTGCCAAAGATTACATATACTATTTATTTTTAATTATGTAAAATATATTAAAAGCGACCGGGACTGCAATTCGGCGCACATTATGTCCAACAAGCACAACTTTTTTGGACACATTTTAGCCAAAATCTACTGGCTGTGCTGCGCAGCTGCAAGATCCCGTTTCTCTGGCACACAGTGGGGGGCGGTAGCGGGCACTTTGAGATCAATATATTGATTTTTTTTTGTTTATTTATGGATCACTTCTCACCCGAGTTAACCCTCTAAAACCTGGTTTTCTTGTGCTGTGTTCAGATGCCTTTCACAAGCATTTAATCCTTTGAAGAGTGTAAATTGGTTTAATTTCAATAAAAAAGCAGAAAAATAAGGAAAGATGACAAGAGAATGACATAAAATCTCAATTAAAAAGAGAGAAAATCATCAATGAACAAAAAATAAATAAAAAAGATGTGTAATTATTATAATTATATTGTTAAAATAAGGTTACAAAAAAAATATTTAAGTTTATTATTTATTCATTTTTTTTATATAATACAATTGTTTTGTTCTTTTCTTTCTATTTATTTATTTATTTCATTTTATTTCAACTAATTTCAGGGTTATTTTCTTGTAATTCTTAATTAATTTCTTGCAAATGTTTGGGTCATTTTATGTTAAGTTCCCCCTCACCCTATTTTAATGTTTCTCAAAAAAATCAAGCCAACGGATAATATTTATTTATTGTTTTTTTTAATGTGTTTGTTTGTTTGTTTTTATTTTTTTTACATTTGTATTTTCTTTTTTTGCCCAATTTCAGGCAATTTATTGTAACTTGTAACTTGTGTTTTAAAAAAAAATCAAGCCACTTTGCTCAGCTTTCAGAGGTGTAACGTACAGTTTAGAAAACATTTTGGCCTCTTAAATGAATATTTAACAAAAGGACATTCACTGACCGCTGTTGAGAACTAAACATGCTTCTCTTCCTATGACACTGAAAAGAGTCTGAGGGTTTAATTTTATTTGTCAGCAGGTGAGCGATGAGTTCAGCAGCAGAGGACGAGGACGCCGCCGCGTTAGAAAACGTCAAGTCGGTCACGCTGACTCAGGACAGCGATGGAAGCATCATCCTGCACTGTCCTCCCAACGGTGGGTCAACAAACACACACGCACATTTTCTTTTTGGTCTTTTTAACAAATAAAAGTCAATCTATCGTCAAACTACTCAAACACGATTGATAGTTTTATGAAGGGCTGTGCAACTTCAGTGATCATAGATCATTTTAAGTCAATTTCTGAAACACAAAAATATCCCAGCTTCTCAATTGCAGGAATTTTCTTCATGTTTTGTGAAGATAAACTGAAAATCTTTGAGTTTCTGAAATGTTGGTCGGACAAAATGAAATATTTTAAGATGTTTTGGTCATAGGTGGAGATTTTGGACGGGACGCGGGTGAGAAATGTCCCACAAATTGCAGAAAATTAGTGAAAGGTGATAAGAAAACGACCTGAAAATTAGTTTTAAAAAGGGGGAGGTTATTACAAAATAAAAAAAATAAATAAATACAGAAAACTACACATTTTATTTTTATAATTCTATAGTTAAAATGATGTTACAGAAACATATGTATACATTTATAGGTGTACATTTTGGTCGTGATCCCCAAAATATTTAGAACATTTGTCCTCTTCAATAAAAACATGAAAGTAGAGGGTTTTTATAAAAAAAAATCTGAAAATTTACATTATAAACTGATGCGGAAAAAGCAGAAATTGGGGAAATAAACCTGCATCCTTTGTTAAATCGGATAGAAGAAAAATTTGATAGTGAGAAACTTAATTTTTCCTTATTTTCTCACATTTTATGAATTGATTCATCTTTAAAACGTTACCTGCTGATAAATTGAAAACGAAATCATAACGTTATTGTGTGTGTGTGTGTGTGTGTGTGTGTGTGTGTGTGTGTGGATGCAGACGAGGACTCGGAGCCCCTCCAGAAGAAGCTGCGTCTCTCTACAGGAGAACAGGAAGATTCAGACGCGCCTCAGTTCTCTGTCGTCACTTTACCAAGTGAGTCGCACACTTTTCATATTTCTGAGGCGACGTTACGTCGAGAACACGTTTCCTGTCCTCACTTTAACTCTCAAACTTCACTCTGGATCAGTGAGCAAATCCAAAAGTCCTGTTTCGCTATAATCATGAGGGCTGTGGTTAAAGTCGTACCTTGCAGCTGTGATGATGTGTCCTCTCTCTTCTCGTCAGTGTCGGAGAGCGATGAAGGCTTCGAGGTGACGATGACGGCCACAGCAGACGGCGATCTCTCCGAGGAGGGCGTCGCTCAGATTCAGGTGCAGATACAGCACTTTTCTCCTTCTTTTTCTGCATCCTAAATAAAAACAAGACCTTATTTGAGTGTTTATTTAAAGAGTTACTCTTATTTGCTATTTTTTCCTTTTTCATGCGCTGATTTTTAACCCTTTGAAACTTGGATCGACCTTTTTTTTGTGCTGAGTGAAGACGCCCTTAACAAGTATTTTCAGTGTTTAGCAAATTGATTTCTCTTGAAAACATGAGGCAAAAGGCAATGAGCAACTTGGCAAAAAATGTCTCCAGAATTGAATTGCATTGATTACCAAATTTAGAAAATGTATTTTAAAAAAATCTAGAGAAAAATGTCCAGAAAACTTTATTGCTATTATTATTATTTGATTTTTTATTTGATTTTTTATTTATTTTTTCAGGTAATCTTTTAAAACTTTACTTGTTTTTTGTGTGATTATTATTATTATTTTTTGCTAATTTAGGGATTATTTTGCATTTTCGGTAAATACATTTTTTATACAACTTTTATAAAATTTTCTGACAATTGTCCTAAAAATACAATTTAAAAAAATCTGTTTCAGTACTTCTTGTAGTTTATAGACTTACAGTCCTGAAATTTCACAAAGATTTGATTGTCGTGGTTTAAAAAAATGCTTTTTGTGTGTAGATTCTGCACGAGGACGAGGACGAGGACTCCCTCTCACCCAGTCAGAAGACAGAGGTGTCTCCGGTCAGTCAGGCCTGGTTCACGACCAAAGAAGACAAAGACACACTGGCAAACAAAGGTACACACACACACGCACACACACACACACACACACACACACAGGTGGAGGACGTCGAGGCCTCATGGAGACTAAAGAGACGACCTGCAGATAATGAAAACAAAAAACACGTTTTGTTCGTATTTTTATTACAGTAAATTCCTATAAATCTCTTTGTAGTTAAGATTTAAAAATCAGGAAACTAAACGTGACTTCGGTTTACACATTAAAGCAAAAAAAATTTCTTTTACTTTTTCTGTCATTATTATGGAAAACAGTGGTTTCATCACACTTTCTTATTTTCATGATTGATTTAAATGACTGTGTGCTGGTAACTGCTGGGTCACGTAACTTTATTTTTAAATGGTTATTTTGGTATTTTCCAGCCTGTACTCTTATCTTCAGGCTGGGCGATCAATTAATTTTATCAATTAATTCAAATTTGTGGACCGATCTCAAAAATGGTTGTTCCCAGTAGTCACTTAAGACACAAAAACACCTACCTAAAAACAGCAAACGAGTGAATTAAACTCCCTGTAACGTAATATTTTGATTATTTCTTCACTTCAGGTCATAAGTGGAAACAGGGCATGTGGTCGAAAGAGGAGATCGACATTCTGATGAGCAACATCGATCGATATGTGAAGGTACGTTTCTTCCTGTCTTTATTTGGGTCTCGTACATGTTATGCATATTTGGTCTGACTGTGTGTGTGTGTGTGTGTGTGTGTGTGTGTGTGTGTTTCAGGGTCGAGGCATTGACGATCCAGCCGAGATCATTTTTGAAATGTCCAAAGAGGAGAGGAAGGACTTTTACCGCTCCGTAGCTTTGGGGTTAAACCGTCCGCTGTTTGCCGTCTACAGACGAGTTCTACGCATGTACGACAACCGAAACCACGTCGGCAAGTGAGTTTACGAGGAAAAGATGGCGGAAAACACATCTCAACTTCAGATTTGTCTTTTATTTAATAATAATTTGTTCTTTTTTAAATTTCCTGAAGGTATACTCCTGATGAAATAGAGAAGCTAAAAGCGTAAGTAAACATTTTTAACATCAAAATATCATGTTTTTCTTTCTTGTTTTAAACTTACATTTATATTGTTGATGTTTTTTAAATATTTGTCTGGAGTTTATGCAAACTACATCTCTGACCTCTCTTAAATTTCTTTTAAAAGCAGCTCTTTTAAATGCAGTTTTACTTTTAAAGGTGTTGCTTTTTATGTCTAATAATAATAATAAGTCTAAACTCCTTATCATAAACTTTATTTTCACTTTGTTCTTACTTTTGATTTTTTGTTTTGCTGTTATTTTATTGGATTCTCTTTTTATTTTTGCTGTTGTGAAGCATTTTGAACTATTTCTTGGGAGGTGTAATATAGATAAAATTATCTTTATGTTACCTGCGGTTGCGTTCAGGCTGAGGGAGAAACACGGGAACGACTGGGCGACCATCGGAGCGGCTCTGGGTCGCAGCGCCTCGTCTGTCAAAGACCGCTGCCGACTGATGAAGGACACCTGCAACACAGGTACACAGCACTTTGTCCTCAAATACACACCTGAGGTACTTGTTCTCAAGTCCTCTCATGGTACTTTTTACTTCTACTCTACCATATTTATCTGACAGCTTTAGTTACTTCACAAATTTGGATTTCTGCAGACATAACATTTGAAAAAAATATAAAATCAAATGTTTTGTTCTAAATTAAACTCCCAAGAGTTAAAACAGGTCCAGCTGAAGCCATAAGTCCATTAATCAATTAGTGTTAATACATTTTAGGCCTCGTCTACCAGGGCGGGGCGATATGGGCTGAAATTATATTGTGGTATTTTTAGGCGATATCTCGATACACGATAAATATCTCAATATTTTTAAATCTCCTTAAAAGCGCTTCATTAATGCTTTAACTGGGACTCAGTTTTCAGAAATACCTCTATACGTGTAGACAGCCTTTCCTGAATTTATTTTTCATATACTGTGTATACGTATACTGTGAAATGTTATTTAAAAACAGGTAAATGGAGTGAGGAGGAGGAGCGACGTCTCGCTGAGGTCGTGTACGAGATGGCGGGCGTGTCGCCGGGGTCGGCGGTCACAGGGGGCGTTTCCTGGGCGACGGTGGCCGATCAGGTTCGAACGCGCTCAGAGAAACAGTGTCGGTCGAAATGGTTGAACTACCTGAACTGGAAACACAGCGGAGGAACGGAGTGGATGAAGGAGGACGACCTCAACCTCATACGCAGGTACTAAATACCTGCATTTACTCAAGTACAAATTAAAGATTTCCACCTTATGGTAAATATTGTTCTTTTTACTGCACCACATTTGCTCCGTACTTTACTGAAGAGTCATCTGTGGTGTTTCAGGATATCGGAGCTGGAGGTGGAGGATGAGAATGAGATCAGGTGGGAGGATCTTGCAGGCGGGTGGAGCAGCGTCCGGTCGCCTCAGTGGCTGCGATCCAAGTGGTGGAGCATCAAGAGACAAGTAGCCAATCACAAGGACATCCCCTTCAACGGTACGCACACGCACAGTCGTGTTTTTAAAATTTAAGCCAATAATTTGTTTGTATTGTACAGCTCTGATTTAACTTTTGTTTCAATCGTTTAATTAACCTGACAGATGTTTTTTATGTAACTGTCTTTTTTAGTGTCTATCATAATATTATTATTATTATTATTATTATTATTATTATTATTATTATTATTATTATTATTATCATTATTATCATTATTATCATTGATAACTATAATAATAATAATAATTATTATTTTACTATTTTTATTTGTATTATTATGTTGTAGATATGTGTTTGTATGCATATATATTTCTTCAATTACAGTATTGTTTTATATTAATAAGGAAGCTGTAGTAAGCTGAAGCTGAAGTAATTATAATTCAATGACTTATGAAGAAGGGGTGGAATTAATTAAGTTTGTACTTCGTCTCTTTTTCGAATATGTGAACCAACTCATCATATGTTTGACCATTTTAATTTTCTGTATATTCATTTTTTTGTTTGTCTGCTTGTTTGTGTGATCAATTCTTGATTTTCTTTTTTACAAGTTTGAAAAAAAAATTAATTAAAAAATAAAAATAAATAAAAAGTAAATTAATAACATAATATAAAATAAAATGAAAAAATCTATATTATTATAATAAACTACAGAAATCCGTTCACACACTGACCTGTGTGTTTGTGTGTCCTCAGTCCTCCTGAAGGGTCTCCAGGAGCTCATGGCGTCCTCGCAGACGGCATCCGGACCAGGCAGTCCGTCGTCCTCCTCGATCCAGATCCGACTCACCCGGTTGGAGGAGAGCAGCGGAAGTCCCGCCCCCAGCTCTGTGGCGGCGCTGCAGATTCCCGTACAGATCCCGCTGCAGATCACACACCTGGGTGAGACTCGGTGTACTACTGCAGAGGTTTAACAGTGAAATGTCATTCTATGCTGATGATACAGATGTTTATACCGACAAAGACTCCAGCTGTGTTTGACTGACTGACCTTTGACCTTTTTCACCCTGTGTGTGTCAGACTGTTGACTTTGTGTTTTTCTGAAGCTTCAGATTCTTCAGCAGCAGCCAGCGACAGTGAAACCATCACTTTGAACACAGGAGCCCTGCAGACCTTCGAGATCCTCCCCGTAAGCAGAACGCGCAGTATTTTTTTAAATGGATAATACAAAACAGTGTAGAAATATACTGTCTGTCGAATCACGCGGCAACGAGGCTGAGAGATGAAGCCAGTGTGGACGCTCCAAAAACTGCAGTCCAATGGCCTCTTTAGGCCGGCTTCAAAACAGAGTCAATCCCAATAGACCCCCTGCCTGGAAAAATAACCAAAAATTTTAAAAGATAAAAAAAATCTGCAAAAATATTTAGAGAAAAAGAAAATTGTCAAAAATATTTAGAGAAAAAGAAAATTGTCAAAAATTTTAAAAAATATAAAAAATACCTAAATTTTTAAAAGAAAAAAAATGTTAAAAAGAAAAAAGTGTAAAAGAAAAAATAACCAATTTTTAAATTAAAAAAAAAACAGCAAAAATGGTAAAGGGAAAAAAATTGCACTTTCACACCCACCTAAACTTTGATGAACTAACTAATTTTTTTTCTCAGTCGTTCCACCTGCAGCCCACCGGCACCCCGGGGACCTACTACCTCCAGACGACGTCCAATCAGGGCCTTCCGCTCAGCCTCTCCACCAGTCAGGGCCTTCCGCTCAGCTTAGCCAATAACAGCACGGTTACCCTGACGACGGGCTCCTCCCCCTCATCGCATGAACACATCATCCTTCACAGCCTGTCGGTCAGTGTTTGAGACGGTGTGTTTTCAGTCCTGCACCATCTTCACTGTACACCTCACAGTGAGTGTGTGTGTGTGTGTGTGTGTGTGTGTGTGTTTACCTCTTCAGACGGACGGCCTCTGCTCGAGCGACGGCGTCATCATCCAGACCGTCACCTCTGACTCCACCTCATCAGATCCTCTCAGCCAATCACAGCTGGTTGTGGAGGCAGAGGGGCGGAGCCAAGACGAACGCCTCGATGCCACGAGTCTCCTGGAGGGATCAGAGAGCGTCGTCACGGAAACTCAAGAGCCAATGACAGACGGCTTCACTGACACGGACAAGGTTTTTTTTTCCCCTGTAAAAAATTGTTACAAATGATTAATATTAATTTTAATTTATTTAGTATATTTTTTTGTTATTAGTACATAACTTTTATATATATTTATTTTCAGTTTCTTACATACTACAGCTGCAAAATACATTTTTTTAATTTAGAAAGCTCTGCATTTATAGATTTTTTTCTTTCTTAAAAAAGTTAATTATTTGGGGGTAAATTAATTGTGTAATAAAAAACATTCTTTAGAAAAATCGATAAATTAGTTATTAGATTAATGGATTAATCAAAAAAACAATTGTTGGATTCATTGAGAAAAAAAAAACGAAAAATGCAGAATTATCATATGGAAAGGTTCCAACTTAAATATTTCCAGAATTTTGCAACCCAAGGTGTACCTAATTAAGTGGCTGCTGAGTGTAATAATGACACTGACGAACAAACTGTGTGTATATGTGTGTGTGTGTGTGTGTGTGTGTGTGTGTGTGTGTGTGTCAGGAGCTGAGTTCACCGTCTGTCGAGGCTCCTGTAGTGCATCCTGGGATACCAGCTGGCAGCACCGTGCTGATTGTGTCTCCTCCCAACATCAGCAGCACACTGACAGGTAACACACACACATACACACACATACACACACACACACACACACACACACACACACACACACACACAAAATTTAACAATGCAATAAAATACATCTGCAAAATCACAGACCATTATAAGTGGCAGCAGCTGCCAATAACAGCACAGTACACAAAGCTGGTCTGCTCCCATAACTCAGGCCTAAAATGGTATTTAGGAGTGTTTGGTTTTTAACCCTTTGAGATATGAGCTAATTGGTTTGATGTCTTTCAAAAACTTCCATAAAAGGCAATGAGCAACTTGAAGAAATGACCCAAAACTCAGCAAATAATTTGCAAAAGTACAAGAAAACTACTTGAAAACAATCACAAAAAACAAAAAGAAAAAGAATGAAAGTTAAAAAACAAAAACGGAACAAGGAATTGACTTGAAAGAAAGTGCTTGAAAAATAACAATAAATCTAAAAAATAATTTTTAATATATAATTATGATAATTAGAAATATATTTTTTTTGACTTTTTTTCTAGCTTCATTGAAAATAATTTTCAAAATCTACTAGTTTCTTGCAATTTGCAGAAACAGTTCTTGCCAAGTTAATTCTTATGTTTTCAATAGAAATCAAACCCGTTTGCTCAGATTTTGACGGCTGAAATGATTGTAAAGGTGGCTGAACACAGCACCAAAGGTATATCAATCCAGGTTCGAAAGGGTTAATAATAGCAATAAAAATAAATAAATAAATAAGTAGATGAGTAATTGGTAAAATACGTAAACTGTAAAGAAAAAAAAAAGAAAAAAGAGGTAAATTTAGGAAAAAAACAGAATGTAAAATGAATAAATATGTAAAAATAATAAAATGATAAAGAAAGTAGTAAAACTGTAAACGAGACTAAAATATATAAGTAATAAACAAACAAATAAAGTTCAATTAAGAGCCAAGCTAAAAAGGTAGGTGTTTTGTTTGTTTAAAGAGCCTATTATAATAATATTATTTAAAAATATTCAGCACTACTGATGTTATTTTCTACATTCATCAGAAATCAGCTGAGTGAAGTTTTACAACTATTTTTTTTTTTTAAATTCTCAGATCCGATCCTGGAGAACCAGGAAGGCTCCGACTGAGCTCGACGTCCATCCCGACAAAGAAGAACAGCAGGAGGATCTTTCCTGTCGAAGCTGCTGCACAGAACAACAGAGGCAGCTCCCGTCTGCTATTTAACATCAACATGTGAACATTAAAAACTGTAAATAAAGTGAAGTTTTGAATCTGTATGAATGAATTTTAAACTTTGTACGACCCCCTGGGTGAAATGTGAACGCTGCGTTTCACGTGTCCAGCCAGCAGCTGACGTCCTGCAGCAACAATCACGCTCTAAAGACTAACGGACTCCGTGAACTGACCCTTTAAAAACCGTGTGTTCATATGTAATAATGTATTTAAACAAAAGTGAAATAAACGTGTAAAACAAACTGGATGATTCCCCTTTTTAACTGTTAATTTTTTTAAGTTTTAATGATAACCAGGTCATGTGGTGGAAAAAAAGACATTAATAGAACATTAATGAACATTTTGCAATTTAGTAATAAAAGAATACGTATATTACAACATGAATAGTTCACATTTATTAGTGATGCACGATAATGATTATTTCAACCAATATGGATAAACCGATAATTTCCAGCTTCTCGTGGCGGATAAGATGCAGATAACCGATAATTTCTTTTTATTTGTTTTTCATTACCTGAGGGTATGAAAGTCTGAGATGTGGTGAGTACAGATTAATTAAATTTGTGCATTTTCATTAAAAAAAATAGACAAAAAAGACAAAATGCTGGGAAGTCACATTTTTGTAAAAAAAAAAGAAAAAAAAAGTCATTTTTAAAGCGCAAAATCAATTTCATTTTTAGTTTTTTTCCCGTCTTATCTTCTTATGTCAACTTGAATTGTACAAAAATAATGCTGAAAAAAAATATTCTGTTTGGACATTTGGAGACAGCGGCAGAGACAGCGGCGGAGACACCGGTGTGTGTAGTAGGATACTGGAGGAGTGACACCATGGGCAAAACGGGCGAAATCAAAGCAATTCATGCTTATTATTATCGGTTGTATTTATCGGCCAAAAATGCTAATATCGAAATAACCGGTATGACGTCATAAGTGCATCCCTAATATTAATGGATCAAACCTCATAAATCTTGTGAGTTCGCACGAGCTCAACATAAAACCTGATGTTTTCTGTAAAATGAACACCTCTTCATCTTCTTAATCATTTGATCAGCTTCTCCGATAAGCTGCCACTTTATCAATACAGGACACCTGAAATTCATTTGAATCTGCGGCTGTTTAAAAGTGCAGTTCTTCATTAAAACACAGAGAGGCAGCGTTGTCTTATTTATCTCAATATCAAATTATTATCACCATTAAGTAGCTGATGATCCGATATAAAAAGTGTTGCTGTAAAGATTTACTGGAGAAAAAAACTGATTCGTCAAATTTAACACACAGTTTCTGTAAAAAAAGTCAACGGAGTAAAAATAACAACAGAAATAAATGTAATACTTACCAAACCACGAGGGCGTACAGGTGAAATATCTTCATTTTTTCACATCAGGAGGAACTTGTGTAGAAATAAATAAATCTGAATTAGTTTGTTTTTATTTGTTTAAATAATTACCATCAGAAAGACAGTTCTGATCAGTTTTAGACCGACTAAAAAAACACAGAAACAAAAAACAAAAACAACACACACCAAATAAAGAACAGTCTGACTGAGAACAAATGAGTTAAAAACCACAACGGACAGTGCTGCAGTGGTGGAATAAATGTTAAATTATTTAACTATTATAACACACTCTAAATAAACTGCATTACCAGTAAAAATCTCCGTGCATTAAAAAAAATACATAAAGTAAAAAGTTAAATTATTTTCTGTTTTGCAGCGGATGGAGGGGAAGTTAAATATAAGACCTGTATCGATAAGTTGGTCAACATAAAATTATTCGGCAGTTATTTCGATGATTAATTATCCGTTAACGTTCATTTTTTGTCTAACAAACACACCAAACATCCTCAGGTGTGTGTGCATTTACCTGTCGCTGTGTTCCTCCGCCTCCCGCAGCACAAACGCTGCGTTTTTCGCGCAGTTCAGGTGGAAAATGCCGCTTTAAAATATCGTATTTCTTTTAAATCGCTGTCTCGAAAAGAAAATCTCAAAAATGCAGCTAATTGAACCGGTTTCTCCAGAAATAATGACACGAAGTAAGCCGCCATCTTTCCGATCTGTATCAAGCCGTCAGTCAGGGATCTACGGAGGCTTAGGAGTGCCAAAAAAGGCAAACAAAACAAAAAACGGACAATAACAATATTATTTTTGTTTGTTTGTTGTTTTCAGTTAAATATTGTTTAATATTTTTAAATTATGACTAAGTGTCTGTTTTGACTTAAAATGTAAATTATGATCCATCGTCTCATAAATGACTTTTTAATTTTTCAGGTCAAAACTAGGTGATGAAAAGTAATAAGTAATGAGATGAGTAATTATGAGATAAAAGATTTTAAAGTATGACATTTTGATTCACAATGATGAAATAGGCTACTAAGTCTGATTTATTATAACTTCTTATTATTTATTGAATCCAATATTTCATATTTTTTTGGATAGGGAAACATAAACATTAAACATTACTTGGTAAGTCTTAATTAAGCATAAAAAAAAACTCAACAAGTCAATGCTGCCAGTTTAACAGATTGATTTAATTTGATTAAAAAAAAGAAACTTTTAACCTTTTTTTTATCTCATAAAAAGCAGAAACCTGTTAACTTGGCTGGACTGATCTCAACTGTCATATACTAAAATGCAATATTTTTATCTTATCTTATAATTTGGACTTTATAAGTTCTCATAATTTAAAGTCGCATCAAAACATGTTGATTTAGCTGCAGGGGTTCTCACTCTTTTTTTACTCCTTCAAAAAATTTAGTAATTATCTTCATCATCACATATATTTGACTCAAAATATTACCAAAGTCTCATAATCAGCCTATCATTTAAAAAAACCCTAATTTCTGCTATTATACAGTTCAATAGGCTATATATTGTACCATACTTACCATAAGTGCTGTTTATTGTTATCATACCCACCAAAAACCAAACACACCACCCAACAAAATTAACACATTTCAAACTTTAAGTTATTTTGTGCTTTTAATGAGACGTTTCCTTTGAGAACCAGTTTACTGACCGTTTAACTTCATGTCCTTTAGGATTCACGCTGCAGCGTTTCACGGTGAAACGAAATATGCAACAGAAGCAAAAACGTTTGTGAGGTGTTTCAGGTGTGACTGAAGCCTGCAGTCACTACAGTTACAACATGGCACAGAGGAGTTTGATATCAAACAGTACAAAAGTAGAAAAACCTACAAGATATTTGGCAAAAAAAATTAAGTTTGAATAAGGAGAAAAATGAGGAGGAGTTCAGTGACCTCTGACGCCTGCGTTAAAACTGGCATCACAGCTGCTGTTTTGTTATTGGAGCTGCTCTGAACCTGATACACATCTGTGTATAAATACTGTATATAAATACATACTGTGTACAGATACTGTATGAGCTGAGGGTTCAGCAGTGTCACTGCACATACGGAGGTCATAGGTTTGATTCCCTGTCAGTAGTTTTTTTGTTTAAACTAGTGGTTCCCAACATTTTGGCAAAATAAAAGAAGGATGTTAACAGGATATTCTGTTATTCTTCTGATATTCTGTACAACATGAGGCAAGTTTATATGAATGGTTTTTTGTCCCACTTTTATTTGGGGGAAATTTGTGCTCTAAGTTTGGAAGTTTGATGCATGAAGTGTTCCTACCACATGATATGTCCGGGACCCTTCTGAAATTTTAAAATTCAATGAAAATGTCTGTTTTTAAAGTTTCCGGCTAAGGTAAATAGTGAGATTATGGCTAATTTTATTCTGGTGGGCTCACTTGTTTGGAAGGCATATTTTCTTAAAAAAAAATTAAAAGTTTAAAAAAATGCCATTTTTTTAAAAAAAAGAAAAAAAGCAAAACTACAAAAAATCACCTGAAATTATTAAAGAAAAAATATTGCCAAAAAGTTATAATCAAAAACAAACTGTAAATTGTCATTTTTTAAAAAAATCACCAAAAGATTTTTTTAAAAATTACCGACAATTACCTCTTAAAAACCTCTCAAAATAACAAACAATCTCTAATAATGTAAAGAAAACACAAAAAAACACCATTTTTTTTTTAAGGAAAACATTCTTTCTTTAGAAATCAGTGGTAAAATAAATATCAGATACTGCCATTGAATTGTTTACATACGCCCTTCCTTATGCCAAGATTCCCTAGTGCTTAAAAAATTATTTGACATGCCTCCCTCTTTTTGCACCCCTCTCACAAATAACGAACAATCTCTAATAATGTAAAAAAAACAAAAACAAAAACAAAAAAACAGATACAGATGTCCCAATGTCCTTAAACTTAGAAACACCCCTGGAAAGCATAATGTTTCCATGGAGTCATATCTTTAAATGTGGGCTACAAACATTTTTTTAAGTCTATATTTTTCACATTTTGACAAATTGGCACATTGATAGAATGCCGAATTATCTATTAGCAGCTCCTGTTTGCAGTGAACCCATAAACGTGCAACGTACAACCATCACCCATTACTTAAAAAAAACATTAAAAACATGATAATTCTAAGTTTATTTTTTCTAATATTTCTAGCTGGATTTATGGATGTTAACTTGCAACAGAAATCAAAGACAAGATCATATTTTGCAATTCTAAAAAAAGGCACAATTAGAAAAATGTGATTTCTTTTTCATATTTTATATCTTATAAAGCATTTTGCCGCCCGGTCTCTTCAGGTTGGGAATCAAACTAAGCTGTTCCTGTAGGAATTTATGGTTTGGTTGAAATGAAATAAGCAGAAGGGATTAACGCCTGTATCAACATGTGTTATGACTTTGTATGAATCATTCGGACTCGTAAATCAAACACGCCTCAGTGAGTTTAGATAGATGACTAATGCGCCGCATCTCTTCATTTCAACACTCGGATACTGTAATGTTCTTTTTAAATGCTACCGTCTCTAAAAACAGTCCCTGCAAGTGCTAATTTTAAAGTGCTCCTCCTCTCGTATAAAATTACGTGGTCCGGCTCCACCACACTTAATGAGCCTTATCACCACCCACGCCCCCTCACATGACGGGACGCTTCAGCAGGGAAAAATAAATCCTCAGGCAGCAGTTTTTACTCCTGTGAATCCCTTAAATACGATGAACTCTCTGAAAGCTGTTTTTCTTGTGCATATCTCGTCGCTATAGCGCAGGAAAGTGGCAGTGTAGTTGCACTTTGTAAATTATTTTTATAACATTTTGTTGTAACTCCTCATCTTTTCCCTTATATCCTTTTTTGTTATGGAGTTCTCCCTGGTTTTAGGATAGGACTGGATTAGATACTGAAGGAAATCGAAAAAATAATAAAAAATTCTTTCTAAAAATACAAAGTTGTCACATGTTCAGATTTAAGTGGTTAATTTCACTTCTCAGTGGAGATTTTCAAAGCCTCCCAGAGAGTTGTTAATCACACCGACATTTAAAATAGCGGCAGCATGAACTGCAGTTGGTCGGTGTCACTTGAGAACGCAGCCGGATGAAACATGTTGCGTCCACGTGATTCGCCGTTGGATGGCGTCGGGTTGAAACGTTGCCGGTGTGATATAAGGAGCACAAAGGTCCCTATAGGTGGATGGGTCCAGCAAACCCCAGACTTTCATGCAGGAGTCTGGTGTTTGCTTCCTGTCTGAATTTGATGTTTTTTTTCTACACCTTAACATGTGCCTTCTTTTTCCGAAACCTAACCATTTGTGTCAGTATCTGCTTGTTTTTGGTTGCCATGTGCAGCGGCAAAATGTGACGACTTGAGATGAGAACGTGTTGGGATGTACGTGTTCCCGCCACATTTTCTTCGGTACTTCTTAGACAAACAACTCTCTGAAGGCTTTTTGACAGATTAAAAAAAAAAAAAAAATCAAACCTGTTCCGAAAACTTGATGGACAAAAGTTTCGGAGTCATTGCGCGAATGTGATTGACACAACGTGAGGTCGTATGTGTGTGTCCCAGTAAGCCATGACAGCGTCAAAATGTCTGTGAAAATGGCCTGTTAGCTGGGCGAGAACTTCCAAAACCTTCCAGCACCGCGTTTTTCTCGGAGGACATGCACATGAGCTGCCGCTTTCTGCTGTAAACTCCACCCTTTGCCCTCAAAGTTGTCGGCGTTGACGACGCCGGCGGCGAGTGGTTAACCTTCAGAAATCTCTGTTGGACCACATGTCACTGTCCTTTGTCGTCTTGCAGGTCAAGGGTTCAAACCTGCAACCGTCACACCGAGCACAACGACGCCTCAGCTGATCAGGGATCGTAGCGCCGCCACCAGGCCGAGCCCCGCACCCAGCCCTGTCCACGAGGGCCCGGAGACGGCTCCGCCCGCCTCCAGGTGTAAAGTGTAGTTACAGGTAGGGGTGGTGTTAGCTGGGGTGGGGTTAGCCGGGGTGCGGCCGGTTGTCGTGGGGATTTGGCGTAACAGGAAGTCGTGTTTCAAGGCGGAGTAGTGATCAGGACCGTGAGGGATGTTCAGTGTCTCTGTCAAAACTTCGTGACCTGGATACGTCACCTGTCGATCAGAAAGATTAAGATTTCAATGTGTCATGAGTTTAACTCTTACAGGGACTGTTTGGCGCATTTTACACAATTTTTCGGCAATAATTTCGGCTGTGTTCAGGCATATGGCATTAATTTTGGCCAGATTGTGTATTTTTTTGTTTAATCTTGGAATCTCCATCTCAGCTCCTTCAATAACAAAAATACACAGTGAACTAAACTGTTACATTCAGACTGTTAAGTTAAAAAAATCAAAGTTTAAACTCATTCAAACTGCAGTTTTTGATCCCACAGACATCAAAGCATAAAAACATGACTTGTATTATTTCTGGGTGTCATTTTGGGCTTTTGCCTTACAATTTGCATTTTTTTTTTTTTACTATTTTCCTACCTAATGAAGTCATTTTTTTAAACCATATTTGGCATATGGAGAAAATACACATTTCCTTTAGGTGAACTGTCACAATCAATGTTGCTGCAAATCATTGACATATTTCTCTCATCAAAAAACCTGTGGGATTTTTCCATTGGATTTGGATTATGGCAGAAAATAAGCTCTGTGGTAAACTAACGCTTATGATGCTCACATCATTTGTTCAGCAAGATCATCTTCACCAATAAACACCACTTTCAGGATTTTTGAAACTCAAATGCAACCGTCAGAAGTGAAAAGCTAACCATACGCAATAAACAAACTACAATAAATACTGAAATACTGACTCATTTCCAGGTTTTAGGACTCATTACTGGGACACTCTGTCACTAACTGTCCTGCTTTAGCTGTCAAGATGTCTTGTAACGTAAAACTTTTTCACATAAATTATCTTATTTTATATTATATTATTTATATATTTTAAATGGTGAAATGTTTTAAAAACAATAAGTTTGAACTTATTTTTTAAAATCTAAATATTTGTATTCACTATATTGTGGTTTGTGTGATTTTGTTCCAGCACTAGAGGTCTCTGTATCTGTGTGCGTGTGTGTGTGTGTGTGTGTGTGTGTGTGTGTGTGTGTGTGTGTGTTTACCGTGAAGCTGTAGTTTCCAGGCAGCAGCAGTCTATAATATTCTCCGTGTTGATCGGTTCTGAACGGACACAGATTCCTGCGACCTTTGACCTCCACCACCGCATTCTGAACCGGCACTCCAGAACCATCGAACACACGACCTTTGACCCCTGAACACACACACACACACACACACACACACACACACACACACACACACACACACGCAGGGAGCATCAGGCGATTATGAAGTATTGATCCTGGTTCAGTTGCAGTTTAATACCAGAAAAGAGACAGAAGTTTACAGATGTGTGGACAGACAGGTAAACAGACGGGAGGGTTACGGACAGACGGGTGGACAGACAGGTACTGACCGAGGTGGACCTGCCGGATGAAGGCAAGCAGAGACTTCCTGTTCTCCGCCCACATAGCAGGAAGTTGGTTGGCGGGTGGAAACTTGCAGCAGGAAACCTCCAGAGTCAACTCCAAACACTGAGCCCACACATAGTTATAGTCCTGCATCCCACCTGTATACACACACACACACACACACACACACACACGCACGCACGCACGCACACACACACACACGGAGAGGTCTGTAAACTGTGACCACAGGGGGCGCTGTTATATTAACTCTTTCTTTGTAAGAGCGGTGGTCGCCATTAATATTATTCAAACACTGTCAGTACCAAACAGTTTTAGATACTTTATATTTTGGAAATAAAAAAGAAATCGCTGCATCAAATATTTTTTGAGACATTTCCCCATTACCCTAAAAAGAATGAATTACACCAAAGTCACTATTTCTGACACAGGTCATGAGATGGTATGACCTTTTGAAAACTAAATAAACATAAAAACACAAAAAGGCAATAAGCAAGCTGGCAAGAAATGTTCCACAAATTGCTAGAAATTACTAGATTTGGAAAGTTATTTTTAGAAAAGCTAGGGAAAATTGCCCCAAACCTATACTTAAGGTTATCATAATTATATATTTGAAATTATTATTATTATCATTTTCACTATTATTATTATTATTATTATTATTATTAGTAGTAGTAGTAGTATTAAGCACTTTTTCAGGTAATTTGTATGATTGTTTTAATTATTATTTTTAAATTTTCCGGTAATTTTCCTATACTTTTTTGTTGCAAATTTTGGGGCCATTTCTTCCTTTTTTTCATTGTCTTTTCCACTATTTTTGAAAAAAAAAAAGAAAAAAAGAAAGGGCCAATATGTGAACTACTGACTTACAGAATCTCGATGTTTGGAGACGATTAACAGCGCAGGATTTTATCCCATTATCCTTTATGTTTCGATAATGCAAGTTGGCATGTTAGGGCAGTCATTATAAATACACATTCTATAACGTTTAGCAGAGTATATGAGAGTGTGTGTGTGTGTGTGTGTGTGTGTGTGTGTGTGTGTGTGTTTGCATGCTCAGAGTTACAGAGCAGGTGCACACATAAACAAATGAGCACATGAGCTGTCCAAGTGAAAGACCAAATTCATGACCAAATCCACGTCCCTGGAGTTAAATATTAATCCCTCATGTACAGCCCATTTTTAGGGCGTAGGCGACCTTGGACATGAACTCAGCTCAGTTAACCCTTTGAAAACTGAGCAAATTGGCTTGATTTCTTTCAAAAACATGAGAAAAAGGCAATTAACAACTTAGAAGAAATTACCCCACAATTAGCAAGAAATTATAATTAGTATAAAAGTAACACCTCAAAGTATAAATAGAAAAAAAAGCATAAAAAATGGCAGTACAATAAATAAATGAGGAAATTACCTAAAAAAACTGCTTAAAATTAAAATACATTTGAAAAATATTTTTAAATATATTATTATGGCCATTAGAAATATAAAGCTCATTGGACATTTTTATTAGCAGTTTAAAAAGTAATTTTGCAAATCCAAAAAGCAATTTGTGGTATATTTCTTGCCAAGTTGTTCTTTGCCTCTTTGACCCACGAGTTTGAAATAAATCAGACCAATATGAAATACTTGTGAAAGGTGTCCGATCCAGGTTTGAAAGGGTTAATCAGGACTATTTGGGCTGAGTGTAAAGTTGTGTAATGTGATTAGCACTGAAATAAATACAGATAACAGAACGAAGCTCTACTCTGTCAGTCTGAACAGATCATCACCAACTGCGTAAGAGATTTAAATAATCAGACTTTAAATGAAAAAAAAATAACAGAGTTCGACTTAAAACAGCGACATCTGTGTGCATGTTGAATTTAACTGCAGTACGACTAAATGATTTGAGAAGAGGATGTTTTTCCAGCTGCAGTGCACTGGTCCCTCACATACAGGCGATCAGGTTGCAGTGATCAGATTTCTGCAGCAGGAAACCAGATCGCCGATGTTTCCGTCTTTAGTATCTCTGCAGGTTTACGTTCGAGTCCTTCGAGGAACGAAACTCACACTGAACAACTGCTGAGCTACAAACAGTGGAAGCCTTCATGTAGAAACTGACTGTTTGCATTAAAGCAGTGGTTCCCAGCTGGTGGGTCCCAGGTCCATTCTGAATGGACGACAAGTTTGTAAAAAAACCCAAACTTTATTTTGAAGTGAGTTTCGAGCACGGAGCTTTTATTTTGAAATGCTGATTTTTTTACTTTTTGAGTTCCAAGCCGACATGTTTTTTAGATTTTTATGAAATAAAACTGAATATGTGGTAATTTATAATGTGTGGACCTTGAACTAATGATTAATGCAATAAATAAATAAAATAAACGAAACCACACCTGCCAGAGGATACCACTGGTATCCGTTGGTGACGCCGTCCAGGAACGGTCTGCTGTCTTCGCAGCGGTCGCCGTAGTGCATGGAGGCGTGGTTATGGGAGTACACCTTAGCCAGGTGAACAAACACGTCATTGTCAGGGGTGATGCTGGCCCCGCCCACCAGCTCACTGCCTGCAAGCGTGACAGAATTACATTTTTTAACTCCAAAAATGTAACTCATAATAGTCATCAATTTAATGTTGAAATAAAAGAGCATGTTTTATACACAGAGTAATAAAAAGTATTTCTTCTGAAGACACAGACTAAAAAAAAGAGGAAAATTAATTTTTAAAATAAAATAAAAAAACATAAATAGCAGATTAAAATTTGGATAAAAAAAAAACAGCCCAAAAGCTAATTAAAATAATTTGTATTTGTATTAGTCTGATTAAAAAAAGTCTGGTTTATATATTTATATTAACCACAGAGCTCTGTATGTTTGTACCTCTCTGGTGTTTTACTTTTTGGAACACTTCCTTTGCAATGTGAACATCGCTTCATTTTATTTTAGTTTTTATTTGCATTTGAAGGAACTAACTGCTTTAGTTTTAAAAATGTCTGCAGAAGGCACAGCCGGTCCCCCCCAAAAAAACCTGAAAAAAAGAGGTCTGTATTTTGTTGTGATCGCAGTGTGTGGGAAGTTCTCGACTCAACTTGTATATTTATCTGCCGCTGCTCCACGATGTCAGCAGTCTAAGAGTCTGTTTCCTGTCTCCCTCCTTCTCTCTGCATCACACTTTCACACAAAAGGAAAAAAAAGTACCCCAAAATACTCTAATCCTAAAGAACATATATACCCAAATATTAATGTGATTGTTGTGGACCACCTAGTCTGGTCTCATTTTCACAGAGTCACGGTCGTCTTGTTGCTTGGAATCACACTGCTGTTTGACTGTGTGTGTGTGTGTGTGTGTGTGTGTGTGTGTGTGTGTGTGTGTGTGTGTGTGTGTGTGTGTGTGTACCTCCATTGCTGTTGTCGTAGGGATAACTGGCCACCAGAGCTCCTCCATGAAGGTTCGCTGAGAGAACAAAACTCTCTGTCCTCAACCAGCCAATCACAGCTCTGACCTGAAATTAGTCAATCAGAAGACATGGCCCAAAAAAGAGCAAAAAAAACAAAAAACAAAAAACAAAAAATTAAACCATTTGAAAACCATTTGAAAAAAAAGCAAATAAATAATAGGAAAAATAATTTAAAAAAAACCCCAAATGTTCCTAAAGAAGGGCCTGAAAAAAAATCCTGGAACATAATTTAAAATTTAAAGTTAGTGTCATTATAAATATAGTTTTCTGGGCATTTTCCTCTATTTTTTTTGGATATTTTTTTAATAATACTCCTCTCTTTTTCAAAACTATTTTTTGGTAAATTTCTTGTCACCTTTTACGAATTTCTTGCAATTTGTGAGGCATTTCTTGCCAAGTTGGTTACCGACTCAATTAAGTCATGAAAGACATCTGAACGCAGCACAAGAAAACTGATATTGATCCGGGATTCAAAGGGTTAACAACAATAGAGGAAGAAAATACAGCACACATTGTACATGTTAGTGGATTATTTCACAGTTGGGTTGAAATTTTTAGTTAATTTATTGACGTTAGGACAAATATGGAAGAACATGACTGACCTCTGCCTCCCGTTTCTCCTCAGCGAGCGGCTGCTGCCTCCGGAGACCTGCGAAGGCATCGGGGAAGTTCCTGTTCAGATCGACGCCGTTATAGTTGCCCCTGAAAGAGACGGACACCGTTTAAGTGCTGAAACGACTAGTCGATCCATGAATTAGTCACCTAAATTAATATCTCGTGTCATTTGTCGTAAACTGAGAGAATAGGCGGGACACAAAGGAGAACAAAAAATACTTTAAAAATAAATAAATAAATACAATATAATAATGTATACTAAAAGCAACAATGAAGTATATATACAATTGTATATAGAAACTGTGAACAAATACAAATATTTTAAAGGAATAGATATTGAATGGTAATAAAACACAATGTGGATTTTATTCTGTAAATATATTTTTCATAATTTGTAAGTAAGAGCGTGTTTTAGTGTTACGCTCTTATTGACAATATATAACTGATACGTGAAGCTGCTTTAAACTAAATGCAAACATTATAATGCTCAGCAGGTGTTTACCATCTTTACCATCTAATTTAGCAGTTAGCACGATAACAAAGTCCAGCTGAGGATTATGGGTCATTTTTGCAGATATTTGTGCACAAAGTGTTTGATAAATTGAACATTTTGATGGCAATAGACGATAAAATAAGTGATCAGAAGTGATTACAATTCACCCTCAGGGGAACATAAAGGTCAGTAACGGATTTCATCGCAGTCCATCCCATAATCGATCAGATATTTCTCTCCAAACCAGGACTCATCCATTCAGTCCAAGAGAAACAGCAGCTGCTGCCGAGGCTCCCATGGGCAAGGCACTTATGTTTCCCACGATCCTCCACCCTCCAGGAAGTGAGAGAAGCTTTATTTATACAGCCGATGTCACAGGGGCCGTTTTACTGCAGGACCACTCCTTTTATTTTGGATACTTTAAGTGCATTGAGCTGAGAAATTAATTGTCAATGCTTTAAAAAAAACAAAAAACAGAATCACCTTAATTGGTCGTGTGTGAACATACGTACAAATTTTGACTGCTTTTTTTTCATTGCTCTCAGAAATAAACATAACAGCTAAAAACAAGGCCAAAAAAGCTGAATAAATAATAGGACAGGACTATGAACGATTTTTCCTAAATATTACATACTAAATATAATATATAAAGCATCAATGACCATAAATAAAATAAAATAAAATAAAATAAAATAAAATAAAATAAAATAAAATAAAATAAAATAAAATAAAATAAAATAAAATAAAATAAAATAAAATAAAATCATTATATCACTGCACTGGTACTTCTACTAACTAAAGGGTCTGAGTACTTCTTCCACTATAGTTCTATTATGCATACAGTGTAAATTTCTTTCGTTTTTTTAGATGATAGCAATAAAGAGCTTAACATGAAAACCTGAAAATAAGTTAATAACATTATGATATTTTCTCTTCATCCACCTGACTAATGAGTCATATCAGCAAGCATTGTTTGTCTACACACCAGAAATAAAATCAGTGTGTTAAAAAGACGACATCGCAGCACAAGAGTCAAGAAAAATGACATTTGAACATGTTTGTTTTTGCCCCAAACTGAAGTGAAATAATATCAATGGCTGATTTTTCTTTTCCATCTTAAGTTGCTCAAGTGAAATGTTTCCTTATACGGTTTGGAAAGAGGTGACCTCTAACAGACTCTACACACACACACACACACACACACGACAGTGTCCTATATACAGTACATTAGAAGTAGTAAAAACACTTCTATTTTGATACTTGAAGGCTTTTATCATGATTGTAACATGTATGTGTGTGTGTGTGTGTGCGTGCGTGAGTGTGTGTGTGTGTGTGTGTGTGTGTGTGTGTGTGTGTGTGTGTGATACAGATCTACAGTGTGTCTGGTTTCCTGCTTATCAGAGTGTTTTGGGCGTTGAAGCGTCTCACAGTTTAGTCTATACACATCAAAAATGGTGTGTGTGTGTGTGTGTGTCATCTCAAGTCTTTAAAGTCTGTTTTGACATTCGGTCTGACACACACACACACACACACACACACACACACACACACACACACACACACACACACACACATATATGCACACACACGACTGACATGTTTGCAGCAGACTAGAAACAGCAGCTGTTTTCTCACGAGAGTCTTTCGATGTAAACGGGGTTGAACCCGTGTGTGTGTGTGTGTGTGTGTGTGTGTGTGTGTGTGTGTGTGTGTGTGTGTGTACCTGCCCTGGCTGTACTGGCAGTCTGTGTCCGACGCATCGAAGCCGTCAGGGTTCATCGTCGGCAGAATGTGGATGCGAGTGCTCTTCAGTAGCTGGAGTGACCATGTTTCGTTGTTACGGTAACCACGCAGCAGGTCGTCGATGAGCTGGAGCAGCAGCACCCGGCCGAGAACCTGCACACACACATATACACACATATTTAATGCAAGTTTGAGTCCATTTAAATTATAACTGAAGTGTTGAAACCATTGAAAGGCAATGAACTTAACAAGACATGGCCCTAAAATAAGCAAGAAATTAGTTTTTTTTTAAAAAAAAAAAAAAAAAAAAAAGTAACAAGAAAATTTACATTAAAAAAAAGAAATAAAATTACTTAGAAAATTATTTTTTTTAAAAACTTAAAATAATTGTAATTATAAATATAGCTTTTGGGACATTTCTCCCTGTTTTTTCTTTTTTTTTTAAATTTCTAATAATCAAAACTAATTTGCAGATGATTTTCTTGTCACATTTTACTATTTTTTAGCAAGTTGTGATACATTTCTTGACAAGTTGGTCATTTCTGTTTTCCCATGTTTCCGAAAGAAATCAAACCACTTTTCTAAGGCTTGTAAAAGGCATCTGACCACAGCACAAGAAAACTGATTCTGGTTTCAAAGGGTTAAATTTGAAAATGTGCAGTAGAAATACTGAGTAATTTCGGGGCCGATTTGATTAATTATTTCAATTATTAATTATTCAACTAATAATTATGATTATTAGTTGAATGAAGTTTGCTGCTTTAGAAGAAACTCAGACTAAGAAACTATTCATCCTCCTATTCATTCATTTCCCAAACGTCTGCTTTTTTTTCGTAACATTTCAGTTTGATGCGTGTTCTCTCCCGCTGGAAACGGCGGGGGAGGAAGTGATGTCGTGAGTCAGCGAGGAATTGAAATGCGATCCGGAGACGAGTCGGAGGCTGTTTCTCTGAGACAGAGAAAAAAAAACTTTGTGAATGAATGAAGCCTCAGGAGGCAGAAAGAGAGAAGGGTGGGAAAGGGGAAAAGGTGTGTGTGTGCAAAACCACAACACACACACACACATGCACAAACACACATGTCAGGACTCGTGCTGCCTCCGGCCATCATTTTGTTTTCCTTCAACACTCATCTGAACTGTCTCTCTTTTCTCTCTCGACTGCCGTCACAATCTGAAGCCAGCTTTAACATGTGCAGTGTGTGTAACTCCAGCCTGACGTCTAATTTTCCTCCACTGTTTTTAAAATACATCAGTAAGACACACTAAGTGGGTTTCCATTACAAATCTGTGCAAAACTTTAGCGATATTTTCAAAATGTTGATAGAAATCATTTGCGAGATGTCTCCATTAGGTGTACGTTATATTCGTGATTTCAATTTGTGCAATTTGAGGGTTAATGCAAACCCAAACAAGAAAAAATGATTACAATAATTAGAATAAAGAGAAAATATATGGGGAAGAAAGCACAATCTATACGGAAAAAGGCAGATATAGATCCATATAACTTTTTAGTTCATGTTCTGTACATATAAGCACTCCTCTTTGTGCTGCACTCTGCTTCCAAGCTGCTGTTGTCTTCATGCTTTAACATGTGTGTGATGAGGCAATCAGCATGCCTAAAATGTCTAAAATACTTTAAGTTTCTCAATGTCTGATTGTGTGGTAATTAAACCTTTCAAGCAAAATGGTGCCACTTCTCTTAAAAACATGGGAAAAAGGGGCAAATCTGTTAGAAATATTCCACAAATTGAAAGAAATCAGTAGATTTTGATAAAGCAAGGGAAACATTACTTAAACTACATGTTATAATTATCATATTTTCAATTTCAATGATAAATTAACTATTATAATTTTGTAAGGACTGTTTCCAGGTCATCTATTTTTTGTTTTAATTTATTTGTCTTTCATTCTTTTCTTATTTATGTTTTACATTTATTTATTCATTTATTATTATTTTATTTTTAAATTTTTCTGTAATTTTCTTAGTACTTTGTTGTCCTTCCCATGTTTTTGAATGGTATTAAGCTAATTTGCTCACGTCTCAAAGGGTTAAAATGTGTTCAGATGTCACCAGTTAATGATGAATCACAAATTATTAAACATATATCTCTCTCCTACGTGATTTCTTTGATGTTAAGTACTATTTCTTCATAAAAAGTATTGATATGTGGAACTGTGGCTCCTGTGTTCCTGTCAGAAACACGCTGATCAGCAGTTGGATAGTTTTGTCTCTAACTTCAAACAAGTTTAGATAACAAGTTTCCATCAGTGCCGTGTTGTTTACGTTGCTGTGCATTAGCAGATGTAAGCTTATGTTCAGAGTTACGGCTTCACTTCAGTTAAAACGTCCTCAGAAACAATAACAGCTCAGAGTCACCGACAGCAGCGAGTTCAGCCTGCAGAGCAGTCAAAGAGGGAAGGAAGCTCTGTTCCCGCTGTCGCCCACACACACACACACACACACACACACACACACACGCATAATGTTCTGTAACAAAAAAACAAAAAAAATACATAATCAATCTAAGAAAACAAACTGATTGTGTGAGCAGATTCGCGTTGGAAGGCGGCGGCTGCTCTGTGATTCAGTTCATCTGTGAACTCGGTTGCTTCATCCAGCCGACTCCACAGCTGCTGTGATCTGATACAGAGTCCTCTACGACTGCAAGCAAACATTATTTTTTATTATTATTGATTAATTTGCAGATAAATTAAGTCTATAAAATGTCAAAACTAACCCTAGCCAAAACAATCGTCAAAGAACTTCTTTTGTCCAAACAACAGGCGACTCGAAAGATAAAGCCACAGGACACACTGTCACTGACCTGACGGCATAAAAACATCATTTAACACGTGAATAAGTGAGGAGCAGGAAGCCATCCTCATCAGACCCGAGGACTTAATTTGGAATTAATTATCAGTTTGGTCGTTGTGAGCTTTTAACAGTTTGGCGGCCTGAGAAATGAAGAAATTATTGAGCCTGTTAAACCTGCCAATCTCCATCCGGAGGCTAAAAGCTCAGATCGTCCATGCAGAGGATGAAGAGGACGCTGCCAAATATCTCTGAGACACTCTTAGCCGAGACACGAGACAGATCAGACAGTTTAACACCACTGATCTTACTGACCACTTTAACTGCGTGTTGCAACCTATTCCTGTCCCTGATTCAGATATTACCAAAGCTGGTAATAACAGTGATGACTGACTCCACCACGCAGCTGTTCAAGGGTGTTCAAAGGTTTTAGTGCACACGCCAAACCAGTGACTTTCCTCTGCAGGAAGTGAAGTCACTCAAGGAAATCTCGGACTGTGGGTGGGGTTCCATTAACCCTAAAATTGCACAAACTGAAACAACGATTATAAAATATGCCTAATAAAAACTTTTTTCAAGTTTTTACACGCGCATGAGGTGGCAATTCGGAAAAGCCATATTTCACCAAACTGCAATGGAAACATTTTTTTCTGCTTTTCTAGGTCACATGATGCTATGGCTGTGTGCATGTCAGGAGGAACTGGCTCCCTCATGATGCAGCAGGAGCTACAAAAGCTGTTTTTGCATCATGTAACTCTGCAAAAGTTGAGCGGATCGTCTGAAAGTTTTGAATCCACAATTCCTCTGTGAAATCGTGGACTATCAGCTCCCAGAAATCCCTAAAACGTGACCGCTCCCACGTATAAAGGGGGTTTCCTTTCCATTCTTGCCGCATAACACGCCTACGTCGCCTTCATTTGGAAATAAGACGGCTAGTGTGGTGGCTGCAATAGAAATGAAGCTGCTAGTATTTTGAACATCCAGCGCCATGCTTCTCAGAACATTATCACGAGAGGAGAAATCGCAGAACATCACTCAATGAAAACGTCGTCATCTCAGAATTGTGTTTTATCAACATTTCAAAAAATATGGCTTAAGTTTTGTGCAGATCTGTTATGGAAACCTGCCTAGTGACATCTATAGAGTCTGAAATATCCACCCGCGACAGTTCAGATAAGATCAGGCATCAAAGTGAATCTCAGCACGATGGAGGAGCTGTTAAGTGTGATGCAGATTGAGCCGTCGAAAGACGTCTGTTTGATCTGACATAAGTGAACATACAAGTTCACAGCATCAGTAATTATTCTCAGGAAAAGTACAGACTGCATTCCTGCTGCTGACTGAACAACACTCTGTCAGAACAACACGACACTTTTCATTTCTGCTCATCTGAACACTGACGACAGACACATCCTCGCTCGTCTGACCTCGTCTGATTTCTGCTGTACAGTGGACGGAGTTTGCGTCCTGTTTGCTTCATGTATTTTTGAAGTTTTGTTAAACAACACAGTTTCCTACCAGAGACCAGATGTGTAAACAATGAGTGCGTAGGAAAACAATGCGTACACCATTTCCCGCACAAACAGCAGGATTATACACACAGAACGAGCAGCAAGAATGCAAACACTAAGTGGACAGAAGTATGTGGACACTGGAACATGTAATGTTGATAACAGATATAAAGCGGGTCCTCGCATGAAACTAGGCTGTCTTTGCAGGAGAAAGATGCAAATACTTGCAAATACCCAGTAGAGTGTCCGTCTCATGTCGGCTGAGTCCAACCTGCAGCCCTTTTCTGCATGTCATTCCCTTTCTCTCTCCCTCTTCCCTGTCACTCTCTAGCTGCACTGTATTAAAGGCAATAAAAGCCAGAATAAAAATCTTTTAAAAAAAAAGAGAAAAAATGGTGCAACATGACCAGAAATAAAGAAAAACCTTTGCAGCATTTGCTTTTGCTCATGAGAATGCACCCCGCCAAGTCACTAATGTCCTGAAATCCTAGAAATTTCCCAAAGTCCTAGAAACATCCTAAAATCCAAGAAACGTCCTAAAATCTTGATAATGTCGTGAATGCAAGAAACTTCTTAAAATCCTGGAAACATGCTAAAATCCTGGAAACGAACTCAAATCTTAGAAACATCCTAAAATCCTAGAAACATCATTAAATCCTACAAACATGCTAAAATCCCTGAAACGTGCTAAACTCCTAGAAACACCCTAAAATCTTAGAAACATCCTAACGTGCTAGAAACGTCCTAAAAGCCTTAAAAGCAAAATCCTAAAAATGTGCTAAAATCCAAAAAACATCCTGAAATCCTAAAATCACTAAAATCCTTGAAATGTCCTAATATCCTAGAAGTTTCCTTAAGTCCTAGAAACATGCCAAAACCCAAGGAACATGTTAAAATCCTTGAAACGTCCTCAAATCGTCCTTTAAATCCTAAAAAAGTACTAAAACCCCAGAAAGGAGCCAAAATCCTAGAAACATGTTGGGGCTGCTGTGACTGGCCTCTGGCCTCCTGCGCATGATTGTGCTGTAATATGTGAATGGGACCTAAAGACGGGGACAGATAGCAGCTGAAGAGGACGTGCAATTGATGCCATTATCATCAGTCTACTCTGCGTTCAGCTGTCAGTGTGTGATCTTAACTCGTACCCACGCATTAACTATTTACAAGTCTTTTGAACCATGTCTCAAGTCTTTGTGGTTTTGGGCGTAATCTCTACATGCCGGACTTCATATAATTCACTGAGTACGTTTATGCTCCTCAGAGGACGTTTTATAGACGACCTTTCCTCAAACACAACCCTAAAGCTTTACATTTTAAGCTCTACGTCTGTTGAAGTGAAGCGCTAAGAAAGACTCAATCATCAGTTTGTTTCTTCTGTTCAGCCCTTTCGCACTGCAGCGTGTGATGAACAGCGCTGCCTCCAGGGGACCGAATCAGGAAGAAGACAGAAGACAGAAAGAGTACGAGTCTGTCTGATCGAGCTGCGCTCCCTGCGCCGTCGTCACCAGACGACAGCTCCTCCGTCTCCGCAGTATAAACAAGGACATAGGTGTGTTTGTCAGCCTCGCAAGAAATTAAACTCCTGTCACACAGAAAGATGTTTTCTGGGAACTGCTAACATAAACACACACACACACACACACACACACACTGATCTCTACACGACACCTTTTCAACTTTTTCACAGAGGCTGCATTCCTGCTGTTATAATGTGTGTGTGTGTGTGTGTGTGTGTGTGTGCAGA
This sequence comes from Plectropomus leopardus, assembly GCF_026936395.1. Classification (NCBI taxonomy): domain Eukaryota; kingdom Metazoa; phylum Chordata; class Actinopteri; order Perciformes; family Serranidae; genus Plectropomus; species Plectropomus leopardus. The sequence continues at coordinate 4,982,678 of NC_142197.1, read as the reverse complement.
GTCCGTGAAAAGGCCTTTTTCTGGAAGTTTCCTCTGAACCGACACACTCGACTGACTCTGTTTGCTGACTGTGAAACACACAGTGTGAGTGTAGGTGTGTGTGTATGTGTGTGTGTGTGTGTGTGTGTGTGTGTGAGTGTGTGTCGAGGCGTGACTTGTCTATTTAAGGACATTTCCATTGACTTTCACACACACATGCAGTGTGATCAGCAGTAGACCGTCACCACGGTAACCAGATGCTTGTCAGAGGTCGCTAAGAGTTTCCTTTACACCATTTAGATAGTTTCTCTCTTATTTTGCTGTCTTATTATTTCTTTAAAACTGTAAATGTATATATATACATTAGTTTAATCTAATTTTGTCTCATTATCTAAAATGTATTTCCAGTGAATATGGCAAGTGTGCTACTTACTTTCAGCTTTTTAAGCTAATGAATACCCAATAAAAAATCACAAAATGTTAGGAAAAGTAAAAGTTTTGCACCTATTTTCCTTATTAAATAGAGAAATACAACTGCACAACTTTTGAATTTAACTTTCTCACGGTCAAAGCAGACTGATGAGGCTTAATTGCCTTGTTAACTCATCATAAAAGACACCTAAAAGTCCACTGATCCAACAATCACCATATCTGGTTTGGTCAAAATAAATCCTTAATTCACTAAGTTAGATGTGAAAAAACATGCTGTTATTCTCCACAGTCTCTCTCTGCCTGCTGGCCGCCGGCTGTTTACAGTCCTGTAACTTCTCCCTCCACCACCACGTGTCTCTGTGTCTCTCAGCTCAGCTGCCTGTTCCAACAGAAGAGACCTGAGACTGAGCTCTGATGGTGCGTGCTGTGCATTACATACAACAGGTCTCTTTCATGACAGAAGAGAATAGAGAATCATTAGAAAATGTTTAAATAACCAAGAACAATACAAAGAAAACAATATTTATAAGTGTTCATTTATATTTATTATTTTTATCTCATTTTAGAACTTTTTCAGGTTATTTCCTATTTTTGTTCTCTTGTCTTTTCTGACATTTTCAGGTAGTTTTCCTGTAACTTTTTACTAATTTCTTGCTAATTTTTGCGTCCTTTTTTTAAAGGTACTCATCGCCTGCTTTCCATATTCAAAAAACAAACCTACTTAGCACAGGTTTCAAACAGTGACTATACATCACCTTTACAGTCCTCAGCAGACTGAAAAAATTACAACCCGAGCCGAGTGTAAGTCCGGAAACCAACCCGCCTAAGATCAAAGTTGGCTTCTAATGCTCTTGATCTTATACAATATGATGCATTGCTGCAGATTAAACTACCCGACAGTCTATGAAGGGGTTAAAATGAGCACAGTCTGAAACATCTGCAGCAGTAAAATGACACAAATGTGATCCGAACACAACTGTGACCGTTTGTCACCACGAAGATGAATGTGAGGATTTCAGTGAACTGATCCAGCCAGATTTATTAATCTCTCTCAGTGTTCCTGAGTATGAGCTTTATTATTCCTGCTGTTTGTGTTGGACCTTCAGTCAATAAAGTTTTTTCCTGTCAGTTATTGCTACCGTTGTATCTGCTGAATTCATAAAGCCAGAGATTTGTTTCATAATGTCGTCTAATTCGCCAGTGTTGACTCAGCGTACTGTCTACATTCAGCTGAGAATAATACAGATCACCACACACACACACACACACACACACACACACACACACACACACACGGTCTATCGTCTGAATACAAAAGTCTGACTCTGAATGGCTTTTGTTGATCTCTTTAGTCCTGCTTCCTGTCAGCAGGGAGGGGTCCTGTCGTGTGTGTGTGTGTGTGTGTGTGTGTGTGTGTGTGTGTGTGTGTGTGTGTTCACTCACCTCGTTTCCATGCATGTTGGCCACATATTTGAACTCGGGGATGCCGACGTTGTGACGGTGAGGACTGAGACCCAGAGCCAGCACCCACAGCTGCTGACCTGCAGCGACGACAGTCAGACACAGAGTTTTTATAAATTACGTGTTTTACATTTTCGGCTCAGATTTTTACTGAATAACTGAAGCTGGATAAAGTTTAATTCTTAACCGAGCACATTTGCTTGAGACAGACTTATTCCACTTCTCCTCCAGTGAGGAAACAGACCTCAGAGCTGCTCCGGTGCATCAGTACGTTTACATAATTAACATGTGAAAGGTGACAAAGCCACAGAAAATAATCACTTCTGCAGCTCTATGAAATATTTCTTTGGTTTATTTTACTTTTGTGATTTGGTTTCAGACAAAACCATTATCACTCGCAACTCGTCAAATACCGACACAAGACCTACATGTCAAAATTTGTCACTCTAGGCACCCTTTCAGCTTCAGTTTTGGATGCACAGGAACAGGATTTATTAAATTTACACTCATTACATCACATGTGTCTTATTTATTCCATTTTTTATTAGTACGTTATAGAGTTAGAGTCTCATGGATACTAGAAAACAAAATAAAGAAAGATATATTTCATTTAATGAAAGATTTAACAGAATTTTTCACAGTTTTTGTTTTGTTTTTTTGAGGCAGAAGCTCAGCTCTGTGACTTGGACTCAATAGCTGACTGAAGCTAATGTTTACAAAGAAAAGTCCATCTGAGTGAGCCGTCAGTGTGAAAACATGGAATCATTAACCCTGTTTGAGAAAGGATTACAGTCAGTGTGTCACTACGTTAAACCACCTAAAGAACAAACTGCGTGATTGACTTCTTCAAGTGAAAATACAAACATACATGAGATTTAAAGGCAGCGCAGGCTGAACTTTGCAACACGCTGATTTGCCGTCAAACAGCTGAAAATTGTTGAGGTAGTTTGAAAAGTAATCAGGGAGGTAAACAGATGATTTTTCATTATTTTAATCATATTTGAAAAAGTTCTCTAAACTCAACGAGTGGAACTACTGTAGATGAATGAATGAAGCTCTGCAAGCCTCAGCAGGTCTGTAACACACACACACACACACACACACACACACACACACACACACACACACACACACACACACACACACACACACACACACACACACACACACACAGGCAGTAAAGTGTGATCGAGTCATCACAGCAACATAAAGGAAAAATGTACTATCTGCACACAGACTAGGTGACACACAAACACACACAAACACACACACACACACGCACAAATTGGACGCAGGCCAGCTGGTGCCCTGGATTAGCTCAGATTAGCTGTTTGTGTGTGTGTGTGTGTGTGTGTGTGTGTGTGCATGTGTGTGTGTGCGTGATTAGTCAGATTAAGTCGTCCCTCAGATTAAATCAACCTCCGTTTACAGTCCTGTTATATGATCACACAAACACCAACGGACACACACTCAAGTCAGCCTCATGGTTACCATAGTGACTGACACCGGACACTTTATCAGTCAGTCATCATCCCCTGAGTGAGTGTGTGTGTGTGTGTGTGTGTGTGTGTGTGTGTGTGTGTGTGTGTGTTAAATTGCTGGTCATTCTCTTTATGTAAATTCTGATTGATAAACTCAGGAAGAAAACTATTTGTGCTACGAAGAGTCATTATTATCAGATCTTTTTCTGCAGTTATGTGTTTTGTCGTAATTATGAGATTATTTTGTGAACTTGTGCAATGTTTTGTCATATTTATGAAATCTTTTTTTCTCATAGTTATGAGATTTTTTTCTTGTATATACAAAAAAAATGTTTATCTCATAGTTCAGATCTTTTTTCTCATAATTATGAGGTATTTTCTTGTAGTTATCAGATCTTGTCTCACATTCATTTATTCTTTCGTTTCTTAGATATGAAATATTTTCTCATACTACTTTTTTTGTCGTAGTTATGATTTTTTCTCATACTTATGAGATCTTTATTTCTCATAGTTCTGATATCCTTACTCGAAATTTTGGGGATTTTTTCACTTAGTTATGTAATGTTTTGCTGCAATTATGAGATTTTTAGTGTATTTATGCATTGTTTTCTCATATTTATGAAATCTTTTATTCTTTTAGACATGAAATCTCTTCCCGTACTTATGAATTTTTTCTTGTATATATAAGAACTTTATTACATATTTTCTTGTATTTAAGAGATTGTTTTTTCTTGCAGTAGAGATCTTTTCACAGAATTTTTCTTTTTCTTCATAAATGGGGGACAGAGAGTCATAATTATGAAATATGGAAAGTCATAACTCTGAGATAGTTTCCAGATGTTTTTCTTTGTTAAAGAAAATGAGCTTCCAGGAATGGAAGCAGACAGACAGACAGGCAGGCAGACAGACAGACAGGCAGACAGACAGACAGACAGACAGACAGACAGACAGACAGACAGACAGACAGACAGACAGACAGACAGACAGACAGACAGACAGGCAGACAGACAGACAGACAGACAGACAGGCAGACAGACAGACAGACAGACAGACAGACAGACAGACAGGCAGACAGGCAGACAGACAGACAGACAGACAGACAGACAGGCAGACAGACAGACAGGCAGACAGACAGACAGACAGACAGGCAGACAGACAGACAGACAGACAGACAGGCAGACAGGCAGACAGACAGACAGACAGACAGACAGGTGTGCTGTTACCTCTGACGGAGCGGCCGATGCTGTACAGGTGTGTGACGTCGGGGTTGGAGGCGTTGACCTGGAGGAGGTACTGCTCGATCGCACGGTTGTCATGGTAACGAAACTCCAGCGCTGAGGCCGGAGTGAGGATGAGGAAGGGCAGGAGGAAGAGCGGGAGCGATGACATCACTGCCGTGTGACCTGCGGGAGGAGAAAACAGGAAGTCGACAGGTTTAAAACAATGACAAGAGCAGCAGGAACTTCACATGGAAGCTACATAAAAATCGCCACATTTCAGCGAGTTTATAAAAAGATTTGGTAACTCTGTTAATCCGTCAATTATTGTTTGTTTAGAGCCTCATTCAATAAAAGCTTTTGAGGAAAAACTGAGTCAGCAGATTGTCAGAAGTGTGACTCATCATGAAACATCAGGTCCAAAAGTGCTCTGCTAACAAAGGTTCAGTGTTACTATTGTAACACGCTTTCAGGTTTTTAGGCCCGGAGGCCTGAAAACCTGCTGAATTTTCATGTTTTTATTGGCTGGCAGTCTTCTTCTACACCTCTGCCGGCTACATTTCTTGGCTTATTACCGTCGTCAACTGTCAGTCAGCTGAATCACTTTATTACCTGCGAGCATGAGTGCGTGCATCTGCTTTTTAACTGAGCTGCTAACCGGATCTATAGTCCTGCTTGTGGTCACAAACCGCACAGGGTACATTCAAAACACAACACTGACGCATTATCACTTTTTAGATGTTACAGAGCAACATGATGATTCACTAAGAGTCTTTGTGTTTGTATCAGCTGATGATATTTCTACTTTTAGCTCTGTTTTTGGTCTCCACCTCCTCCTGAGGGAAATATCCGTCTCTTTAGCTGCTAAAAGCTTTGTTATCTTCACCAGCTGGTTCTAACCTTTGCGGAGCAAGTAAAGATCAGCGTTTTTTCTTCAAATTGGCTTGATTTCACTCATAAACATGGGAAGACAGTGACAAGAAATTAACAAGAAATTGCCCCAAAATTGAAAAAAAAAAGAATTAAAACTTACAATAATATTACTTGAAAATAAAAACCAAATAAATAAAAAGTAAAAATAAAAAAAAACTTCAACAAAATGCTTAAAAAATTAAATATTTATTCTTCTTATTTTGTAACATTATTTTAAATATATAAGAAAACTGTTAATAATCCATTAATAGTCACCTTTAACTAATTGAATCCCCACAATTCAAGCAGCCAATCAATAATTATGACAATTGAATATTTAAATTAATGCAGAAAAAATGTCTACATATTCCATATTACATGCCCATTTTCAGAGATGTTTTTGTGATTTTAAAAAAATATCTTGCTTCCTTTATGGGCCATGTCTTCTTAAGTTGCTTCTCCCTACATTTTTATTTATTCTTTTTTTTTTAACAATAAATCACAAATTTGCTCAGATTTCAAAGAGGTTTGGAAAATATTTAAAAACTATATTAAACTATGTATTTTAGAGACCTAACACCCCATGTAGAGCAAAAAACTGTTTCCAAAAATATCTGTCATGCAGACAGAGCCTGACTCCCAAAGAATGAACTGTTTTCTGCCTTGGACTGTTGGTTGGGCAAAATTAGACATTTGAAGATGTCACCTCGAGTTTTAGGAAACCTATTTTCTGACATTTATGGACCAAATAATCGCTTCTTAGAGAGCATAATTTGGAGATTAATCAGTAATGAAAAATTGTTAGTTACTCTTTTCTCTGTGTCTGAAGAGAACGATACGATGCGATAAAGAAAAATGAAAAAGAAGCTGGATAAAGACATTTGTCTGCTGGATGATGAAAGCAAACCCATAAAAAGCAATTATCTTTTTGCAGCGTGAAGGTGGAAATCGAGAAGAGAGCAGCTGCACAGAAACGGAGGCATTCATCCAGACATTCAGGAAGTCGAGGACGACTTTCAAATTAAACCTGTCAGCAGAAAGAGACTGATGAATTCAGATACCACTGTTTAACGACCGAGGACGTGCGAAAGTGGAGAAAAGTTTGATGAGCTGCTGTCATTGCTTTGTACTGAACATGCCGTGTGTTCTGAGCTGCTGTCTGTCAGGTTTTTCTCTTCGGGACTTCGAGGTGAAGTGTAAAACAGTAATTACAGTTTGTGGCGTCTGAACATCGTCTTCAGGAACGCTGACGGACGCACAAAGCGATTAGATGAGTTTACAAACAGGTTACTGTCAGCGTCTGTGACTTCGCTCTGTGCATCAGCTGTCATATAATAACTAGTCTTCACTCAGCTCAGACATTACTGTCTTTCATCATCACAGTGTTATAATATTATACAATTACTTACTTTTATTATTTGTTTTTACTGCAGCACTTTAATTTGAAAGCTGATACATAAATAAAGTTATGATTATGATTACTTTTATTGTCTGAATGTCCTCTCAAGACATACTGGTTCAAAAATATTCAGAAATAAAAGTGTTGTAAATTTAAAATATATTGTTATCATCACCTGTAACAATATCTTATACGTTCCAGAGCTTTAAGTTTATCCTACAAATTTAGATAAATACCTTCTAAAAAAAAATAAATAAAATAAACTCTTTGTTACATTTAATTTTAGTAATGTTGGATTTGTGGAGTTGAATTTAAACTTTGTTTAATTTTTAATGTCAAATTTTACTCATAAACTTGAAAATAAATGCAAAAAAATCTTAATTTAAGGAACAAGGATGATCCAGTAAGTGGATCTTAAATTATGAAGAATGGCCTATTTCAGAATACTATATATTATATTATTGGACTATAAATATTTTTTCATTATGTACTGCTGGGTAGTTTATCAATTTCAACAAGGGATCAATAAAATTTTACCCATTCTAATGCAGAATAATTTATTTTTTGATCATATTTTGTATTAATCTGGATTTCCAACTTATAACTAAAGACAGTGGAACAAGTATTCAGATCCTTTATTTTAGTAAAAGTACTTACATCAAACTAAGACAATACTCCACTACAAGTCCTGCACTGAAAGTGTCAATGATGTAAAAGTATATATGTATTACTATAAAAATGTACTTTAAAGTAATATTTAATTTTAGGAATGATACATAACAAAGTCATTAGCATTTTGCTGTTATAATTTTTCAAGGTGGAGCTCATTTATATTATTTAATATTGCCATACTGTTAGGTAGTTTAAGACATTTTATGTACAAAACATTTACTTATAAAATTAATATATTTCTTTTGGTATATTCTCAGTCTGCATATTCCTCACCTATTATATAAAGCTGTCAGATAAATGTAACGCTGTAGAAAGTATGATATCTGTCTCTGAGATACAAGAATAAATAGCATAAAATAAAAATACTTAAGTAAAATAGGCTACAAGTACCTTGAATTTGTACTTAAGTACATAAGTAGGCCAATATGTACTTCACCACTGACTGAAGGTGTCAAATAAGTAGTGAGCTGACTGAGTAAATGTAATTATGTAGGAAAAATAATGGGAGCACCACAGAAACACAGTTGGATGAGTACCGACGGTGAGAGGTCTTACCTGTCCGCTATCTGTCGGTCCAGCGGTCCGTCTGTGACTCCAACACCGACCAACAGCGTCAAACACCGGCCACAGTGCCGACGGTCAGCCGCTGCAGAGGTGAGACAGTTAGAGACGGGTCAGTATCTGTCTGTCTGTCCGCTTCTTTAATGAATGTTACTTATTCACCAGCCGGTCTCCCGTCTCTGCCCGGGAGGGGCGGAGCTTAGAGGAGTGTGTGTGTGTGTGTGTGTGTGTGTGTGCGTGTGTGTGTGTGTGTGTGTTGGCCACAGACACACAGATTCAACAGGTTTATGAATGAAACAGAGAAATGATTCATTCAGTTCGACAGAAAAAGGCTCATTTTAAAAACAAATGTGTTTTATCTCAAATTTGAATATATTTAGCCAACTGTGTTAAACTAAATATAGACCTGTTAACTTAATTTAATATTAGGGAACTAATTAGAAGTAAACAAGAAAGAAAATGAATCAGGGGACCTTGGGGAGATTGCAGATCTTCTTGAAGGTCTGGAGAAGGCCTTGAAGAGATTGTAGGAGCTTTTATGGACGTTGTAAGACTCTCTGAGGAGGTTGTGAGGGGCCTTGAAGAGGTTTTAGGAGTCCTTGATGAGGTTTTTGGACTTCAATGAGGTGAAAAGACACCGGAGGAGGTTGTGAGAGCCTTGAAATGGTTGTAAGAGCATTTAAGGAGGTGTGTGTGTGTGGGACTTATTTGGAGGTTGCAAGAGCCTTGGAGAGGCTGTAGATGCCCTTGACAAGGTTATAGGACTTTGATGAGGTTAAAGGACACCTGGGGAGGATGTGAGGGCCTTGAATACATCATAGCAGCCCTTTACAAGGCTGTAGAAGTTCACTGAGGTTGGTGGACTTCCTGTGAAGGTTGTGAGGGCCTTGAAGAGGTTGTAGGAACCCTTGACAAGATTATAGGGGGCCGTGAGGAGATTGTGGGGATCCTTGAAGAGGTTGATGGAGCCCTTGAAGAAGTTTTAGTGTATCATAGGAAGGTGGGTGAGGGCCTTGAAGAGGTTGCAGAAGACCTTGGAAAGATTGCAGAGAACCTTGGGGATATTATGGGGGTCCTTGAAGAGTTTGTAGGAGCCCTGGAGGAGGCTGCAGGGGATTTAAAGAGGTTGCAGAACTTTTTGGAGAGATTTTGAGGTCCTTGAAGAGGTTGCAGGACTTGATGCAGTTTAGTGGCATCTACAATGTAAATAGTCTCTATAGAATTGGAAAAATTCTACTATAGCTCCCCCAAGTGGCCGCATAAAAGAGACACTATGGCAGAACAAAAAAAGTATCCAACAACTTAACTTTAAAATGAAAATTTCCACTTATCCCTTTTATATATATATATATATATATATATACATATATACATATATATATATATGTATATATATATATATATATCTCGAGCAGTATATTTTTATACATTACATGTATCGCATTAAAGTTTTGATTAACGTAAAATAACATAAATCATTAGTTGCAGGTCTTTGTGCTTGCAGATAGGTATATACACTAATGTTTGTTTTCCATTATTTATAGCTGCCTTATAAAGTTTATGTCTATATTGTAAAAACAGCACAATACAAATCATACACAAATCAATCTGCGCACAGATTCTTACCTCACAACTACAGCAAACCTTTATCAGACCCTGACTGTCGCTCACATTAACATGAACATGATTTCCTGACACCTGAATTCAAACATTTCTGATTTTATGCCTTTAAACTCTGCAGTTTGTAGGAGATGATGCTCTGCTGGAAACTCTGCAGGGATCCAGAGCTCTGACAGGCAGAGGCTCCTTATTCCTGAGATTAAAATCAGGACTAAAGAGAGTGTGATGGAGGAAAGAGGTCTCAGTCTGACAGTGCTGTCACTCTCAGGAGAAACCAGCTGATGTCAGACAGGAAGTAACAGTCTCACATGTATGTTTTTAATGGCGATCTGGCGCTATCTGCTGGCTGAAGCTCCAAACTACAAACTTTGAGCGTGATTTTCTTTCTTTTGGGGAATTCGTAAGCATTGTTAAGGATATTGTAGTCCTTGAGGAGGTTGTATGTGCCTCAAGGATGCTTAATGGACCTTGAATGAGTGTTCTTCTCTATCTTGAGGAGATTGTAACAGACCTTGAGGATATTATAGTCCTTAAAGAGGTTGTAAAAGCCCTTGAAGAGATTTCAAAAGCTCTGGACATTGCCTTGGGGGTCCCCCAGGATATTGTAATCCTTAAGATGCTTATAGAAGTCCTTGATGAGGTTGTTGCAGTCCTTGAGGATATTGTAGTCCTTAAGCATGTTTTAGTTAGCCCAAGGAAGATTAAGGGGCCTTGAATGGGCTGTAAGTGTACTTGAGGAGCTTGTAGAAGTCCTCAAGTAGGTCCTTGAAGAGACTGTAGTCCCTGAGAATGCTTTGAAGGTCCTTGAGAGTGTTGCTGGAATCCACAATACAGGTTGTAGTAGGTCCTTGAGGGCATTGTAGTTCTTAAGAAGGATGTATAGACCCTGAGGAAGCTTAAGTGGCCTTGAATAGGTTGCAGGGGTCCTTGAGAAAGCTTATGGGCCATTGTAGAGGTTGTAGAAGTCTTGAAGAGTTTTCAAGGGTCCATCTAAGAACCTGGGTCCTCATATAGATTGTACATGTTCTTAAGGAGGTTGTAGGGGTCCTTGAAGAGACTGCAGAAGTCTCTGAAAATGTTTTGAGGGACCTTGAGAGTTTGTAGTCCTTGATATGGTTGTAGGAATCCATGAGGACATTGCAGGAGTCCTTGAGAACATTTTAGTCACTGAGGAGGATGTAGGGAGCATGAAAAAGCTGGAGGTGCCTTGAATAGGTTGTAGGGGTCCTTGAAGAAGCTTAAGGGGCTTTGGAGAGGTTGCATGAGTGCTGTGTTCCTTGAAATAGTTGTTGGAATCCTTGTGAAGTTTGGAGCAGTCCTTGAGGACATTTGAGTCTTTGAGGAGGTTTTCAGGGACCCTGAGGAAGCGTTTTGGGCCTTGGATGAGTTGCAGCAGTTCTTGAGCAGACTGTATTCCTTGTTTAGATTTTAGTTGTCCAAAAGTTTGGAAAAATTGGAAAAAGTTCTGGTGACTGTCAGGAAACAATTATCTCAACTAACAAATCCTCTGAACAGTTTTTAAGTTTGACACTGGCCGTTAATATTCAGTCACAGTTCCCGCTCTGCATTAGTGAAAACATGTTTGGAATTAAGAAATATTTGCTGAGCTGAAAGTTCAGCATCTCTGTCGTCTCTTTCGTTTGAATCAAAGCTGAAATTAAAATTCTGTCGTTTCCTCCTCTGACTGTCAGGTGTAGTTTCCTGCTTCTTCAGCTTATGCTTGCGTTAAAGTGAACCGACAGCACTGAAACTGTTGTTAATCCTCCGTCTTGTACATTGAGGTAATAATGTCGGAGTAATTGCGGCTCGGGGGGGCGGCGGGCTGATTGACAGCTCATTTAAAACAGACACGGAGAAAGAGACGAAGAGGAGAGGCTCAGAAACAGGAAGTTAATGAAGCTGGAGGGATGAGCGACAGGTACAACATCACCGAAACACTCGTCTGTCTCTGTGTAATTGAAACCTCATTTAGTGAAACACGGCGATGATTCAGGAGTTTTCTCTGAAACAAAAGATTACAGACGGAAAAAAAGCTTCAATTTACCTGAAAACAGAAAATATATAGAGATGAGCTGTCTCAGCTGGACTCTGAGAGGGTCCTTGAGGAGCTTGATGAGGGCCTTGAAATGGTTGTAGAGGTCCTTGAGGAGGTACACACACCTGCAGCAATTTAAAAGAATAGTTGAACATTTTGGAAAATATAAATTTTTGCCTTTTTGCAGAGTTAACGCTTGATTTCTTTCAAAAACAATTAAAGAATTAATTTATTGATAAGAAATCCATAAAAAGTAGAAGAAAATCACCTAAAAATGTGTCAAATAATAAATAAAAAGAAAAAAACAACAACAAAAGACAACAAAAACCCACAGCAAACAAGACTTGAAAAAAGTGCTGAAATAATTCAGACTAACATATTATAAGATATTTTTAAAATATGTAATTATGATAATTATAAATATAGGTTTCCCTAGCTTATTTCTTTTTATTCCCTAGACATTTTCCCCTAATGTTTTAAAAATAATAATTTTATAAATCTACTTCTTTCTTTCAATTTGTGGAACATTTCTTCACAAGTTGCTCACTGCCTTATTTCTCATGTTTGAAAACAATGAAACCAATTTGAATTCAAGCGATTGTTTTTCACATTTCTGAGTTTTACTGCCGGGAAAGTGCCAAAAAAACTGGGCATTATTTTTGTTAAGGCAGGTTTTCTGCCAGGATAGAGCCATGAAAAGACACACTGTTACATTTCCAGCTGGGATGGTGCCACAAAAAGCAGGTATTTTCAGCCAAAATATGATCTTTTAATAAACAAGTGGTGGTTGGCTTTAAACATAACCACACATTAACAACGACAGTGTTAAAAGTTTGAATGTATCTGCAACATAATAACCTATAAATGTATGAAAATCTGTTAAATAATGTTTAATAAATTCTAGTTTATTCTTGTTGAATTGGGAAAAGTAACTCAAGCTGTACAGACAAATTTAGTAAAGTAAAAAAAGTACAATATTTACTTCTGAGATGTCGTGGAGCAAAAGTATAGTTACATAAAATGACATAACATTACTGCAAAGTACTGTGTTGAGTGAAATAACACTTCAGACCTTAGAGCTGCTGTTGTATCCACCTAAACAAAATTAATATGTTTTTCTTTGCAATAACTAAAAAAATCTCAGCATGCAAAAAGACTGATCACATCCTAAAATGCTATGGCTTTTTCTGGCTTATCATATGTTTTATTATTATTATTTTATTTTTTTTTAATATAATATGTCCATTTGTAATGTCTTGTTTGTGAACTCTTTGTGTGATGTCCAATAAGATGTCTGTGTAACTATTTTGATGGTAGTTGCTTTAGGACTACAGATGAAATTTAGCAATAATTCAGGCATATTTACATTGATGTTTAGTGCTGATATGTTGATTAATGTGCACTGTCCTAAATCAATAAACTAAATTAAAAAAAAGTCTCAATAATTACCTGAGGCTCATCATCTGTGTGCAGAGAGGAAGCAGGCGAGGTGGCACAGAGTTGGCCTTTTCTGTCAGACAGGTTTGGTAGGTTTGGTTTGAGCTGGCAAGAAGAGAGATTATCCATATTATGTTGAGCTGAAAGACAAAGTGACAAAGACACACCTCTGAAGACAGACAGGACGAACAGGAGAACAAGAGACAGGTTGAGGGAGAGAGACAGACCTCCACAGAAAGTTAATCTGTTTGAGATAAGACTCTCTAAGTCTTTGAGCTTCGGAGGAAACCTGAAATCCAGACCATCATATTTCCATAATCTGCCTCATATCCTAACCAACAGGCCCAGACACACTCATCTCCATTCCCATCATGCACTTGGCCTCTGACACATTACCATAATCCATCCAGACTGTGCAGACTTTGGGCTGGAGTTTTGTGAGGATGCACGCTGCGAGGAGCAGCTGCTGTTGCTCTGATATTTTCTGTGAGGATCTCATAGGTGAAATGTGGCCCAACCGGTTGTATGAAAACAATATTTTTACCCACACTAAGCAGATGAATGATACTCTGCATTTCAAGTGCCTGACTGGAGGTGTGTTTTTGTGTTTTGGCAATTCAAATTTTGAACGACAAGAGCCACAGAGGCAAAATCAGCCCAGTCGGCAGAAGGAAAAACTGGCATCGTGTGTTTCTGCAAACCACATATACGTTACATTTGTATGTGTTATGTATCATATCAACGTTTCTAAAGGGACATGAGCTGCCTTTGACATCTGGAGGTGGAGGGCATGGAGGATGGGGCAGCCAGCCTGTTCTCATTCAAAAGTCGTTACATACTGCCGCTTTTGCAGTAATTTCAGCGTACGATCCCAAAAGTTACGTATCATGGCTGTATCATATGCCGCCAGGTTGGAGTCAGCTGAAAACGTAGTTCAACAGAAACAATCTCAGTGTTATTTTACGCCCACGGATGGCTGGACTGCACCTGCTGCTGCAGCATGATATGCAGACGGGCAGCGCCAATGGAGAACGCAGCTGGACAGAAACTGTCACGTCTGCATGATACGCCACTGAATGATGTCAGGTTGAAACGCTGCTGCTAACGAGATAATATTAAAAACATGAAGGTCCCTGTAGGGGGGTGGAAGGGGGGGCGAATGGATCCAACAAACCCGGACTTTCATGCAGGAGTCTGGTGTTTGCTTCCTGTCTGAAGGTGATATTTTTCCCCACGTCTCACCATGTGCCCTTTTTGTCTAAACCAAACCAACCGTGCCTTTTTTTTTTTGCCTAATCCTAAATCAACTGTAAGCCCAAATATAATACTTCCCAAACCATAACCAAAAGGTTTTTATGCCTAAACCTAAACCAGCGCTGTTGAAACTCAAAGTATTTTTAATGTCCATCATTGCTGTGTTTCCTGCAGCTTTTTAAGCTCCAAACACGGGTGTTTTGAAGCAACCTGTTGCTGTATTTTGAGCAGGGATAGTGTCATGAAAGTGATTGTTTTTCATAGAGACATTGCTGCAAACCCTGCTGGGATATTGCCACAAATAAAGGGTTGTTTTCTCGTCTCTCAAACATAACCAAGTGATTTTTATGATTAAATCTACCCACATTAACCACAGCATTGCTGAAAGGTTCAACACATCCGCTACATAATAACGTGCTAATGCAATAAATCAGTGGTTTGCATAAATGTACAATGGCGCGTCTTTTCTGCGAGGTCTTTGTGTGTCTTGATCCTCTTTACCAAATATTTTTTCCATCCTTGACCTTTTCTTTCTCTCCCCTTGCCTGCTGAAAAAGGTTTTACAGCAAAAGGCCTCTGTAACAGCAGCCTTTGTGTGCTTTAAACATAATATTTTTCTTTGATAAATTGTCAGAGTAACCCCTCTGAGGCCTCTATTGTTGAAGCACTTGACCGGGTATCTCTCCACAAAACCTCAAATATCACAGAAATGACAGAGCACAGAAATTACCCAGCATTTCCTGAATCAGGCATATCATCGATTCACGGTTTGAAGAGCCTTCAGACCGTACCTGCTCATCATGTTGTTCCCTTTGGGTCCACACCTCGTCTAGTAACACCTGCTGACTGTCTCCCAGAGCGCTCCCAGTCCCTCAGGCATCCTGTCTGATGCATTCAAGTTCGTCTGCCAACAGTTGTCTTCTTACTGCAGATTCTGAGTCCGATCGGCAGAATCCAGCATCTCTCCTGGACAGCGTGGTACTGGAGACTAATGCTGTAGATATATGGTCACAAATACAAAGGTTCACCAGGTGGTTCAATGTTTGTAACACTATTGGTGAACCTTCACCCTGACTGAAGGCTCGGGCTGGATTTACACTAAAAGTCTTACCCAATTCTTATTTGCTGTGCAGTTTTTTTTGCTTACATCTACTCTTGAAAGTACCTTAAATCTGATATCTGCATTTACACCTGCTTAAATTTTGCTTACGCTTGAAACAATGCACATGCGTAAAAGGGGGTTTGGCTGACTGTTAGTGTCTCTGACCTCCTTGTACTTTACTTTTAAGCTTTTTATTTCCCGCTGGCCAAGAGTGTTTTAAACCGCGCTCTGAAATGTCCTCACCAACATGTTCGTTTCAGTATGAACCCTCTATTTTTGACTGAACAGTTTCTTCGCCTTAAACGCCTAAAGGACAGATAACCTCAGCATTTGACCACTGACTTGAGCCCTCGTCCTCCATTGTTGTATTTTTCACTTTCTGCGCACATGTCGTTATGTCATTAAAATGCACAGTCATTGCATTTTCAATTATATACGACTCGCAATGCCAGGGGATAGATGACTTTTCTGCTTAGACTACAGACTCATTTGCAGAATCATATCTGATTTATTTCCACATTTATAAATGAGGCCTGAAACTGACTTAAACTGATCGAAAAGTATTGCCTGTGTTCTGGCTTTGAGATAACGGCAGCGTAAATAATCTAAATAATGAAAACCCTTCACTGATATTGATTTGTTTTAGAAGGCTAAAATCTAACCGCTTGATGCAGCGTTTGCTCTGCACTGTCTCGTTTTTGAGGGGATTTTTCTACCCAAAACTCATTGTAAAAAATGTAATTTAGTCTATAAAACACTAAGGGATGTACTGATTTTGAAAATCTGAGCTGATAAATTTTTTGTTGTTAATTTTGTTTTTTATTCCCTCTTTTATACTATAAAAAAAATGATAACTGAGCAGTTTTAAAAGAAGCCTTTGAGTACATTACCTTTAAACGAGCACAAATTCAATCATACAAGTAATAAAAAACAACCTTTAATATAACTTTCTGTCACATAAAAAACGCCCTTAAAAATATCTATTTTACATCACTGTAAAAATGTCAAAAAATGTCTTCTTCAAATGAACACTAAAAGATGACACTGAGCACATAATGAAAATATTGAAACTCTCTTTGCCTTATGCTCATTTTTTATCAACTTTGAACACAGGTGATGTAGCTGAATGATGGATTTTAATGTGAAGTATTTTGACAAAAAGATGAATTTTGATACAAAGAATCCTGATATAATGTTTCTCAACTGAGAAATGTTTGATGTTTTGTAATATGACCTTGACATCACTGTAAGTTAACCGCACCTGCAACCGTAGAGCTCGTCAGCCTGTTGGTGTGCATTATGTATAGATACAAGCAGGGTTTTATTTCTCAAACATTTTGACCTGATGAAAATCCGAGCGGGATTGAAATATTGTCCTAGATAAACTTGTGTGGCATGGAGTAAGCGTGCAACTTTTTGGCCAAGACACAAACACTGTAAGGCGTCGCAGCAGGGGGCTTTGGTCTCTGCTAATTCTCTGATGTTGGTTTGATGCGTCTGGGCCTTAACGATTATCGAGTTGCGGCCGCTGGTTGGTGCAAAAGCAATGATTAGTTTCATCTGTGTTGATTGACAGGAGAGATAATCAGAGCGGCAGAGTCAATACTACCAGGACTAAAGAAAGGGTAGAGCTTCTCAGTGAAGGAGCATCCAGTGAAGGAGTAAAGAAGAGCTGCAGAATCTGCGTTGTAAAAGGAGACCAGACCCTCGTCGTAGTCCACAAACACTCTCACCCTGTCAGGAGGGTCATTCACAGAGAAAGACACAGCCCTGCTAGCCAGTGCAAACGAGTGTTTCCGAGACTGAAAAATAGTCCAGTAGCCATTCTCAGGGTTGAGTTCAGTATTTTTCTTCCTTTCAACAGACTCTTTGGCCACGCCTAAAATCCACATCATCTTGCCCTTAACTTGAACATCGTAGTAAAATCTTCCACAAGAGAATCCCTGCTTCCCCAACACAAAATGCTGACGTTCAAATCGTTTTGAGCTGTCTGGGAGTTTGTTTCTCACGCCACTGTGATGCACTTGTTTCCCATCATCAGACAGAGCGAGAGCAGGATGCGCCGTGTCAGGATCCAGAGTCACATCCACTGCACTCTGCTGGACGCTCATCAGCTCAGCTTCACGCAGCTTCTCCATCTTATCTCTGACTTTCTCTGTCAGCTGATCCAGCGCAGTCACCAGAGCTGTCCTCAGGATTTCTTCATGGGACACTGGACAGATGCTGATGTCTGGCAGGTGGTTGGCGGGTGGAGCGACGTTCACGGATGTGAAGCTCTGCAGGAGGTGGAGGTGATCTTCAGAGTGTGAGAGCTGCTCTACCTCAGCACGTCTCCTGATCAGCTCAGAGATTTCCTGCTTCATCTTTTGGATGAAATCTATGGCCTGTGTCTCTGTTGTTTTCTGCTTCGCTTCGATCCTCTCGATGAGCTCGGCCCGAGCTTTTTCTAAAGACTGAATCAAACCGCTGAAGACGTGAACGCCATCATCAGTCTCTCTGTCTGCAGCTTCCTTGCTGAGCTTTGCCCAGTGTTTGATCTCCTGTATCTTCAGTTGCCTTTCCACGATATTCTGCAGAATTGCAGCCTCTGTTTTCCAAAGCTCTGTCATTTTTTCTTCATATTCTTCTTTCAGAGGAACAATGTGGTGAAATCTGTGACTTGACTCAGCGCAGGTCTGACAAATGGCCATGTTTTCATTCTTGCAGTAGAGATCCAGAGGTTTGCCGTGCTCAGGACACATGCTGACCGCGACGTTCTCCTCTGTATCAAACAGCTGATGAGTTGTCAGGCTGGATATTGTTTGGTGAAGATTTAGGTTAATTGCAAAGTAGATGATTAGACATGCCAGAAGTAACCACAGGCAGGATTTTAGCCCAGTACGTTTAGTACGAGTAGGAACGTCAGAGGAAACTTCTGCCGGTGTGTCAACTCGTTGCTCTGAGCTGTCACTGGCTTTACTTCCTGCTGACCGTCTGAACTGATCAGCCAACTCAGATATGAAAGTATTCACCTTAAGCTTACATTTCTTATTAACTTGCTCTTTACACATGGGACACTGGCGGTGGGAATTGAAATTTAAGTGCTGTGTGATGCAGTTTTTGCAGAAGTTGTGTCCACACGGTAGCGTGACTGGATCCGTGAACACATCCAGGCAGATGCAGCACAGAAGCTGATCCTCAGTCTGCAGACAGTTGGCAGTCGACATGTTGAAACCCTGGAACCAAAGAGAAAGTTTGACTTAATCTGGGCTCAGACTGCAAGGGCCAGATGGATAAATCTTTGAGCAGAGTCACGTCTAAAACTGTGTTTGAAACTGTTCCCTATCACGGAAATAGCGCACTATGTAGTGTTTGCCATTCTGTAGTAGTATTCAGATTCTCAGTGGTTAAGTTCATCCACTATATAGTGCACTGTAAAATACCTACAATGCACAGCAAATCTGAGTTTACATACAATGTACCCTACATTTTATTCCCGTGTATCACAAAGTGAAATGTAAGTACACTTTGCAAGTTGGCAAACAACCTTAAACCTTTTCTTTCTGTCTCTCAATTTATATCTAATCTAATTCTTATCATTTAATCTGCAGCTATCTAATCTAAAACACCGTATGCCTGATGTGAAGAACACATGAGGGGAAAAGCGTGTGCATGGTTATTGTTTATGCATCTGTCAGGAGTTTTAAAATCCTAACTGAAGATGATGCTGTAAATTTGGCATGTTATTACCAACCCGATGACCAGAAAAAGATGTTGGAATAATACTTTTCTGCAAACCACAGATACATCTGACATTTGCACGTTATTATTTAACAAATACGTTAAAACTTTGCATTTCAACAATTCTGCGTGGGGTTAGGTTTAGGCACAAAAAACACATGGTTATGGTTTGGAAGTGATAATGTTTTAGGCTTAAAATGCATACTTTTCATGGCACTATCCCAGCTAGGAAAACAGCAATAACTCTTTAAATCACACGTTTTGTTGTTTGTAAGTCTTGAACAGTGACTGAAAGCTTGGCACCATTCCCTTCTCCTGTATGACAATGTCAGCTAATATATTTCGTCACTTTAGAAACATTTATATGATACCTATGAAATGTACAAATGCAACATTTTCATGTTCTGCAGAAACGTACAATGCCAACATTTTCTTTTGGTGACCGGCATTTTTCTGCGGACGCAACTACAAACTAAAACTTTAGCTGTAATACTGTTTTGTTCGCTCTCCTCAGTAACAACTCACTGTAAGCTTGAAAAGTAGCTGTTGTTAAAGTGTTCCCTTCATATAAAACAGCAGCTGATCTTAAATTCCTGTCAGTTACAGTGCTGGAAAGTTTCATGACAAAACATGCATGTTAACTTCACACACCCGTAATGCAGCACTTCCTTGTTCAGAATGAGACTGAGTCATATTTTAGCAAACTGCTACCGGCCAAGCCTACAGAGGTGACCATTTTATCCTCTAAATATACATTTTACATTTAACAGCTAAAACACAATATCAAATAACTGATTGTACTTACCTGTGTGCGCTGCTGACTTGTTGGAAATGTGATAAAATAAGTTTAATTGATCCTCAGATGGAAACTGATCCAACCTGCAGCACGCTGTCAGTCTAAATGCGAGGGATCAGAAACTCCCTCCTGACAAACAGGTTGCTGCTAGAGACACATACACAAACACACAACTGAACTGGATAATTATAGCACCACAAGATTACTCTACAAGAATACAAAAAACATTCACTTTAAGCATTTATAAGCACCATATAAATATTCATTAATGATTATAACACTCTTTAATGTAATTGCAAGCAGATAAAATATTAATTTTAAAATTAACTGGTTTTGATTTCTTTCAAAAACTTGGGGAGAAGGTAATAAGTAACTTAACAAGACACAGCCCAAAAATCAGCAAAAAAAAGTTACAAAGTAATCATCTGAAAAAAAGCAAAAAATAAAGAAATAAATAACACTTTAAAAAATGCAAAAAATAACACAAAAATTATCTAGAAATAGTAATTATTTTATATATTCTACTATATTTTCTCTGGAACCTAATTTTAAACATTACATTTTTAAAAAAATAAATTCAATTTTTTCAGGAAAATTTTCTCCCCTAAACTGCCACCTAATGCTAATGTCTTACAGTTTTGGGCACATTTCTTGCCTTTTCAAACCAGTTTGCTCAAGTTTCAAAGGGTTAAATAGCTTGTGAAAGGAGTCTAAATGCGGCACAAGAAAACTGATATGGATCCAGGTTTCGAGGGGTTAACCTACGATCCACAGAGAAAACAGCAGCAACTAAACAGCCGAGACAAACCGCTTCTAACATGATGAAGTGATGTGGAAACAATGAGTCAGTTCTAGGATTAACTTTGACAGTCAACCATCTATCTGAAGATAAATCACTGCCTTATCTGATGTTTTAGCTGCTTCTGTCAGGCTGAACTCAGAAGATAAACAGCATTTCAGTGAATAAGTGAGTGATCAGCTGACTGATCTGCAGAGGACAGAGCAGGTAGCTGTGCCAGAGCTAATGTCAGGTGAGCGGGAGAGACGGCTGGATTTACTGAGGTGAGTCAGTCTGCTGTATCACTGCAGAGTCATTAACCTTCACAACAACACCTTTAATGGTAACTGTACACAACAAAGATGGCGACAGCTGGATATAAAAAAACTGAGAAGGCATAAAAGTTCAAAATATAGGATGAAAACATCACTAAAATGTGTTTTTGTCTCTAAAATTAAAAACAAAACTACAACAAATAAAATTTGAAAACTAAAATAAATTTTCAGGAAAAAAGACTAAAATTTAAAAAAATATCAGGAGCTAATTTGATAAAAACTAAAATAAATTTTCAGAAAAAAAGATTGAAACTATATAATCAAATATCAGGAGTTAAATGTTTTTTTGCAGGCTGAGTTAACCAGGACTGAAAAGCACCTGTCTGCTGAGGGGATTAACTGCGAAACACAGTGAGGACACCTGATGGACAGGTGAGGAACTGCAGCAGTTTGGGGAAAAAATGCAGATACCTAAAGCCAAACACACACACACACACACACATGCATTTGTCCCACAAGTTATGCCACATTATTTTCACAGCTTCTGGGTCAAACAACTTGTGAGAAGGATGTGAGAAAATGCAGAAAATTAAACCTGTTTTAACTTAAATGATGTGTAATTGTAAACGACGTGGTTTAAGACTGTATTTATTTTTAAATTTTGCAACAATTTTAGACAAGAATGAAAAAGAACTTTCAAATCAGTTTCCTTAACAGCCTCACAGAGCTGGTCTGAAGCCTGAAGACTGTTTTAAATTAATACCATAAACTGTGCAAACATCAATACTGAGCTGATGCTGTAATAATTGAATGTAATGTCCAGCTCTGCAGACAGCAGTGAGTTTATCACATGAGTGACTCCACCACACACTCAGCTGTCAGTCAGGCGGCTGCACGGCCAGCCCTCTGTATTGTCAGCAGCTCTTCACATTAATGTTGCATGAAGCTAAAGTCTGTTTAAGCAGATTTACACAATCTTCCTCCTCTGATGGCGAGTGGCGTTTTTGCAGCTGCCAGCAGCTTCAGTCTGTCTTTTCTGCTCCTGTTTTCTTCTGCTGTTCACTCTGTGTTGTTTGGTTTGCATTGAACACGGTCCAGTCTTATGTTTTTAAATGAGCTCCGAAAATGAATCCAAGCTTGTTTTAGGAAAGGGTTTCCATAATTAATCTGTAAACCTGTGTTTGCCTATAGAAAAGTTTAAATTCATCATCCTACTGCAGGAAGTTAATGAAAAACGTGACGACGATGGGCAAATAACTTAATGACCTTCAGCACCACCCTCATATTTTTAGCTCCAATACTGGAAAAAGTCTATATTCCTTTTCCTCTGAAACTTTTACAGACTTGTTTTCTCTTTATGTGCCTTCGTTTTGAACTGACCACTATGCATACGTGCAGAAAACGCATCCATGTCTCTGTTAAACGCGACTTCTGTTAATGTCACTATCCCAGCAAGCCATGCAGTGATGTCTCAGTAAAAAAATATCAACTTTTTGTGCCACTATTCTGGCAGGAATCACTGCAATGTCTTCATAAAAAACAGTCACTTCCTGTGGCACTGTTGTGGCAGGACAGGCTGTGATGTATTAGTAAAAACGACTTCTTTTGGTACCGCTATCGTGGTAGGAGATGCTGCAATATCTTTCTAAAAAGCAATTGCTTTTGGTGCCACTATCTCAGCAGAAAATGCTGCAATGTCTCTGCAAAAATCAACCGATTTTCTCGTCACTACCCTGGCAAGGAATGCAGCAATGCCTCTGTTCAAACACTGACTGCTTTTCATGTCACTTTTGTGATGCCTTGGTAAAAATTTACAGCTTTTTTTTTTCCTTCTATCCCAGCACAAGACGCTGCAGTGTATCGGTAAAAACAACTTTATTTTGTGACACTATCCCGGCAGAAAATGACACAATAAAATGACAGCTTTTCATGTCACTATCCTTGCCGGAAATGCTTCAATTTTTTGGTAAGAAAACAAAAAAACTACTTTTAATGATGCTATCCTGGCAGGACACAGTGTGAAATCTTGGTAAAAAATGACTGCTTTTTATGCCACTTTCCTGGCTGGAAACACTGCAATGCCTTTGTAAAAATTGCCACTTTTTGTCGTCATCTGTGCTGGAAAAACAGCGTCAGATTGCTACAAAAAATGTATACATTTGGTGCCTAAAAAGCCACAGGAAACAGCATTTACTCACCAAAAAAATAGTTTTGTTGTTTGTTGGTTTTGAAAAGTGCACCTTGGCACCTGGGTGTCAAATGAGCTACTTTAACTACAGTTTAATGACTAAAAACTTAAGCAGGACTTTTACTTGTAACTGAGTAACTTCACTGTTTGGTTGCAGCTCTTTTACTATAGTAAAGGATCTGAGTGCTTGCCACTGTTTAACATATTCTTCTCCAGTACTGCGGTACTTTGTGGTAAGTTTGAGTACTTTTTGTTGTGCTCTGCAGTATTTCACAGCCAATCAGCTGCAGGGAGATAGAGTACACTAAGACAGAGAGATTTAATTGAAATGTTCAGAGTAAATTGGTTGTTTCCTCCAGAGTGGTGGAGAAAACAGTGCGAGATGACAGATCCTGTTTGTGTGCTGTGTAATCATTATATCAGCTGTCAGAGCTGATGGATGATTAAGGTTTGTATCTGCAGCCTGAGGCGCCTATTAATCCGACATCACTACTGCACACAATTACTGTAGTATCAAAACTCTGTGTGTGTGTGTGTGTGTGTGTGTGTGTGTGTTTGTATGTGTGTGTGTGTGTGTATGTGTTGATCTGTGCAGTGTGAAAAAGTAGACGTCAACATGAAACTAACTTCACTGCAGCAGCTGTGAACAGTTTTTAGGTTAGAGGATCAACACCACTCGCAGGAATTACAAATAAATATCTATACTACAACAGTGCTAGGACCACTGTTTGGAATAAGATTCATGTTTTTTGATTTTGATGCCTCATCCAAACACTGCAATGTTTCAGCCTCAAAACACATCACAGTTATAGACATTTTGAATCTGTATCCTAAAATCTGTAATAATAAAGTGTTTTTCTGATGGAGCAAAACTTCGCAAAAGTAAGGAAAGAGCTGGCAGTCTGCTCTCACAGCAGATCGTTAAAATAAAAAAGAATACAGTAATATTAAAATAATAATATATTGATTTTTTAAAAAATATTGTAACTTTGGGTTTGCAAAATTACAATTTAAAAAAAACTTATGGGCCATTTCCCCATAACACCATGACTTTTTCCTTGTATTATATATATATATATATATATTATGACTTTTACAACATTTTAAATGAGACCTTAGCCAGAAAAATGTACATTTCTGCAAAGTACAGATATGTAACATTTGCAAGATAATATGTAGTGGATACGTGGAAACTTTACATTTCAACAACACTGCAGTTGGCTTGAAATAACTGCTTTTGTGGCACTATCCAGAGACTGGAAAAATTATTTGCTACAAAACGTTTGGTGCATAAAATTCTGTAGAAAACAGCAAAAAGCTGATCAGAAACAACGGTTTTGTTGTTTGTTGGTCTGCAGCTTGGCAGGTGTCTCTCTGTATAAATGTAACATATCCCAGGTTTGCAGAAATGTACCATGGTGCCATTTAATTCTGGTGACAGGGCTGTATTAAAATAACACTTTTCTCTCAGAATATTTCTATTTTTTTACTCTCACAATCTGTTCATAATAACGACCATAAACAAAATGACTGTCAACAGCCATAATTATTGGCTAAATAAAAGATTCATCATCAGCCGACACATGAATATTTAACAGTCTGATGACATGACTCAATAATTACAGTAATCTACTGCACCATTAAAGAGAGTAATTACGCTGTAAAACATAATTACAGAAAAGCTCCGGTAAAAAAGTTAATTACTGTCCGTTAGTGGCAGTCATCCCACAAAGTGACAGACTTGTTGCTATGGTTACTCATAGTTCGGTTCCTAATTTCCACATTGTGAAGAGAGGGGTTCAAACTGAACATGTGTAAGACATGACAGCAGAGTTTTAGCACATTTGTACCTCACTTAACCCTTTGAAACCTGAGAAATTTAGCTTGATTTCAAAAAAGGAAAAAGGTATAGGAAAAAGTCAATGAGCAACGAAAGACGAACTATCCAAAAATTTGCAAAAAATTAATTAATTAAAAAAAATAGTAAAAGGTACCAAAAATAACCTAAAAATAAGTTAAAAGTTAGTTAAAAAAAAAACCCAACAACAACAAAGACATGACCAGAAAAAGGTGTTAAAAATTCTAGTTTGTAACATAATTTTAAATATATAGTTATTATAAATATTAATATAGTTTTTATTAAGTTTACTGTCACAAAGGAGTAAAAAATCCAGAAAATATTCACACTCAAGATACTCAAATCAAAGAATTTAGATTTTTTTTCTTAAAAATTACTCAAATCGATGAATAGATTTTCAAATCAACAATTAATGTAATATCTGACGACTAATCGATTAATCTTTGCAGCAGAATACAGAGGACATAGGAGTGAGGAGAGAGGCCTGTCAAACTGCAGATTACTGTTCAGTACCAACAAACAAACAAACAAACAAACAAACAAACAAACAAACAAACAAAACAGGGTGTTTTTCCATTTCCAACAGCTTTTGTCTCTAAATGTGGGTATTTTAAGCCAAAAAAAGATCTTTTCCAAAACATAACCGATGGGTTTTTGTTCCTAAAGTTTTTTTGGTTCGCAAAGTTTCAACATATCCGCAACAGACTAATGCATGAATGTAACATACAGTATCTGTGTTTTGCAGAAATGTGCAACTAAGCCTTTTTTTCCCAGTGATTTGGTTGGTTCTCCACACATGTGGGTCCAAGCACTGACAATGGATCCAAAATTGATTATGCTGGTTTCAAAGCAGGGTCAGAAAGTGAATCCAACATGCCCTCCCTTTATAATCCTACTGCACCAACGCAAACTCCTCCAGAGCGAGTTTTTGTGTATCTAAGAGGGCATGACCGACAGGATGGACCTGGAGCGTTTGGATGATATCTAAACAGAGCTGTTCATCACAGCCGGGGCAGATACAGACATCAATAAACAGCAAGAGGTCATGCAGATCCAAATAAGGGGAAGACGGAGAGACGGAAACACCAACAGAGCCAAGTAACACATTCAAAAGCCCTATCGGAAACCACAAAGCCATAAGACCCGTGCAGACGACCGGAGATGCAGGACCTGGCAAAACATCTTGTGCATACGTTTGTGTTGGACTGCAAAGAACCAATTAAGATGTGCACCTTGTATTTCCCTTCACTTTCAGCAAACTGAATTTACTGATGGGAGACAGGTTTCTATAAGCAGAGCTAATCCACAAATGTATCCGGGAAACCAAAGACATCACAAAGAAGTACTGACATCTTTATTCCAGACCTTTTTCCAGACTTTTAACCAAAACCCATTTAAAAAAAACCTTTAACTGTGAGACAAGGCAACCAGAGTTTCTGCAGTGTGAACCGATTTGCAGGTTTTCAGTGGTGATTCAGATTTTTGCACTTCAGTATTGGCTTCACTGTTCAGCCACTTTGTTTTGTCCTGATTGACCCAAAAAAAAGTCAATTTTAGTACTAAGAGAACCAGACCTGAGCTACAATCATCCAGGAGTGAAGTTATTGTCTGCTGGATTCGAGGATCCAGATTGGAAACTTGACACTTTCAAATATGAACTAACACCGCAAAAAATTGCCTGTCACATTTGGATGATTTAAAATAAAGGATATGAGTGACGGTGAATGGAAATACCACCTTGGAGAGGTGATGGCATTTAATTTCGACTGTGTTCCTTCCCCTAGCCTCGATCATGGTGGAGAGCAAAGACTGAAACCTGGTCTGAAGAAATGTAAGTTTACAGTCAATCGAGTACGAGAACGCCACACATCCACTTGTCATTTTACAGCACGTAATCAAAATACTGTGACGACTTATAAGAAAAGGGCTGAGAGCTCATTAACAGTCCATTCAAAGCTACAAAGCATCTGTCAGCGATCAAAAGAGGCGTGTCAGTCAGCACTTTGATATATCGAGTGCTAACCTTTCAAAGCAGCATGAGATGACAGAGCCACTAATTGGCCAAATCCTCTGAGGCTAAAGTGCAGCAGAGACCCCGGTCTTTCTGATGTTTCCCTCCAGTCTCTGCTTTTTGTCTCTGTAGCAAATTCACAAATCAAATTGGGGATATGTGCATTTTTTTGGCTCAGGTTAAAACATCTTCAATTTGTGCAGCCCTGGAGGAATTTGAATGTAATCGTGTCTTTCCGTTGACATTGTGTGCCATCACACCGCTTCTAAAATTAGCTTTGTGTTTGCAGCAGCGCTAGCAGATCTTTGAGGGACTGTGGTGCTCTGAGCTAAATGCTAACAGGCTAAAAAAAGAGGCTAAAATGCAAAACATTAAAACTGTTTTGTGGATATTTGAACATAAGTTAAGTATTGTGTCCCATTTTCACTTTATGGTGCGGCTCAACTCGACTTGATTTCATTTTCTGTTGCAGATAGTAGTACGCTCTCAGAGTAAGCAGAATTCCTGGCTGATCAATCATATATAGTATATATATATATATATATATATAGTATATATATATATATATATATTTCTACTCATTTAAGCTTCTTTTTGGTTGTTTTGTACCTCTCTGTGGTATTGTTTTGTTTCCTTGTGATTGTTTTATGTGTCTTTGTTAATTTTCTGTCTTTTTTTAATGTCTTTTAGTAGTTATTCTGTGTCTCTTGTCATTGTTTTGTTTTGTTCTTTAGTAGTTTGTGTGTCTTTGTAGTTGCTCTGCATCTTTTTGGGGGTTTGTGTCTCTTTGTGGTTGTTTTGTGTTTTTTTTTGTAGTCAGATTTTGTTTCTCTGTAACTGTTGTGTGTTTTATTCGTAGTTGTTATGTGTCTTTATGGTTGTTTTATTCGTTTGGGTCTCTTTGGGGGTGTTTTGGTGTCTTTTGTTGGTTGTTTTGTTTGTAGTAATTTTGTGTCTCCGTTTCAGTTGTTTGTGTCTTTTTGTGGTTGTCATATACATTTTTGTAGTTGTTTTGTGTCTTTTTGCAGTTCCTTTGCATCTCTTTGTGATTTTGTGTACCCTCTGTATGGTCAGTACCTGTTACACTGACATTTGACATTTTTGCAAATGAGACCAGGGAGCCCCCTGACACTTTGGGCCCATGGGCATGTGCCCAGTCGGCCAGATCAGTCATTCATCCGTAACTTTTTGAGAAAACTCCCCTGAAGACAACTGCATGGTCACCTGTCCGGTAGCGTTTCTAAATCTCGGCTTGATTTCCATCTTTAACTAAAAAATAAAAAATAAAAATGAAGCCGCAGAAATAAACATAAAACCACAAATGACTTTGGTGGCTGTGGGACAATTTCGCATGCTTTTTGTTTGTTGTCCTCTGAAAAAATAAATGTAGAACTAACTGTTCAGCCTTTATTCATTATTAATGTTAATTAATTCATTAACATTTGTGTTTTTTTAATGTTACAAAACAAACACAGTTACAATAAATTGATGTTTACAGAACAAATAGTGACCTTTGTGATTAAGTGTTTTGAATTATCGGGTGAAACTCTGCTTCTAGTTCAATACAGATTCATCACACGGACAAAAATGAGGATGGTTTTGAAACTCAGCACCTCTTTTTTGGGAGGTTAAGCCCTTGATGGGGGGATGAGGGGGCGTCCATAAGGAGAGCGGGCTAATGCAGCTCGATTTCAGCTGCAGAAACCTGATTATTTGTCCGTGTAAACCTTTAACCGGGTTTAAAAAGGCTTTATTAAGTGTGTGAAGCCTTGTGCACATTTTGCTTTGCTGCTGAATCCTCTGCTACTTTACACACACACACACACACACACACATTCAACCCGGGCTGGTATTCAAACTAGAGAGCTACGGCAGTGTGTTTGCATTATTGTGTGTCTGTGTGTGTGTTGTAGAGTGTGTTGTGTTGTGTATGTGTGAGCTCCAGGGTAAATAGCGTCTGATTTGTACTGTGACTCTGCAGCCTTCAATTCTATTTTCTCTCAATGTCACAGACTGTGTGCGTGTGTGTGTGTGCGTGCGTTCAGCGTTTCATGTCAGGTTATAATCCTGTCAGGCTCAGAAACCTGAACTGACATGAACAAGAGAGAGAGGAATGAATGACAGACTCTCTCTCTCTGTCTTTCTCTGAGGTAACCATGGTAACAGGCAGCTGCAGGTTGGAAACCGACTGCCTCTGTGCCCATGAGCAAGAGTCTGAGCGTGTAAAAAACAGCACACGATCTAAGGACAGAGCACGACGAAATGCATACATGCTCCAACACTGCAAAACATCAAACTTAAGGCTCTAAAAAAAGAAAGAAATGACAAACTACAGACTCTAAAACTGACAAAATATCAAACTTAAGCCTTAAACTGACAAAATGACAACCTTAAAGCCCCAAAACTGACAAAAAGCAAACTAAAGACTATAACATAAAAATCAAATTTAAAACTCCCAAAATGACAAAATATCAAACTTAAGCCTCAAACTGACAAATTTATCAAATGTAAGACTCTAAAACTGACAAAATATCAAACTTGAGACTTAAAGAGACAAAATGTCAAACTAAAGACTAAAACTGACTGAATTTAAAACTTTAAAGTAACTTACAGAAATATCAAACCTAAAACTTTAAAACTGATAGAAATGTCGACCTTTAAACCCCTACACTGACAAAATGTCAAACTTAAGACACAAAACTGAAAAAAAATATCAAACTTTAATTCTAAAACTGACAAAATATTAAACTAAAAATACTAAAGCTGATTCTTAAGACTCTAAAACTGACATAAATAGAAATAAAAAGATCTCACAATACCACACTACAAAGACTCCAAAACTAACATAGATATCAAACTCAAGGCCCTAAAACCCACCAGAAGTGAAAGTAAAGACTCTAAAACTGACAAAAATATCCAACCAACATAAATATCAAACTAAAGACTTGAAAAGAGACATAAATATCAAATTAAAGACTCACAAACCAACAGAAATATCAAACTTAAGAGCCAAAACCTGACAGAAAGATAAACACCAGCACAAATACCAAATTGTAAAACTGACATAACGACAAACTAAATTATCTAAAACCGACAGAAATATCTGACTAAAGGCATTTAAACAGACAAGTACATCAAAATAAGTGCTAAAATTGACATAAATGCCAAACTGAAGAATCTAAAATAGACTGAGTTGTGAGAAAACTGACAGAAACATCTATTTAGAAACCATAAACCCCCCAAAAATATTGCATGAATTGAAGAGAGACAATGAAAAAAGTGCAGAAAATAATCAGAAGTGATGAGAATGATGGACGCTTTCTCTCCTCTCTCTGTCTCTAATGAGTAGTTTCAGTCTTGTGTTGAAATAAAAGGTTTGTGAGACAGAGTATGCAACCTCCTATTCTACTGCTGTCACACTGCAGCCCTCTGTGTGTGTTTATGTGTGTGTGTGTGTGTATATGTGTGTGTGTGACAGATATTACCATATCAATGCTTTCCTCTTGATAGCTTCCTCCCAATTCTTCTCTCCCTTTCTATTGGGACGTAATTGTGGCTGATTATCAGAGGAGCACTGTTATCAACACACACATGCACGCATACACACATGCACGCATACACACACACACACATGAACATACGCACACACACACGCGGGAGGATGTGAATCAGAGCAGGAAAATGTTGAAGCAGCAGAGAAACTCGTCTGTCGAGGAGAGAACAAAATAAATCGCTTCACTGAACAGAGAAATCTGAAAAAAGGAGAAAGAAGGTACAAAATGGAGACAGACGGAGTGAGAGACAGACAGACGGGTTTAAATCTGAAATAACATTTTTTTTGTGGCCAGTAGGTGACAGCAGAAACAAGCTGTGAGCACAATAACGTCGCACCATTATTATAAGTTGATGTGTTATCAAACAGGCGGTTATTCCTGCAGTTACAGAGAAACATGAGGATTCAGTCCAATATTTCCACTCTTTAAACTCTGGTTTTGGTCTCCACCAAATCCTGACAGAAACATCAAGCAGCAACCTCCAGAGCTTTGGAAGTGCCAAAAACTGCAGTTCCTCTAATGGCCACTTGGCTCCAAGAGCGAGTCAATCCTCACAGACTCCTGTGTTAAAATGCCAAACTTTACAGCAAAAATAAAGATGTTTGCAGCCTGGTACAAAAATGGTTTTGGTCTTAATAGCTAACTTCAACATTCATAATAAGTTTACGGGCGGTAAATGTTTATATACACATAATTATAGGTGTGTCTGAGTGCTGTTCGCTCACAAAATCATGGTTACATTCCACCACTGGAGGATACAAAGGACAAACAAAACAAAAAATGATTTCAAACTCCTCCACTATGTTTTGGAAAAAATAGTTTTATTCTAAATTCTATTTATTTTTTATGCCAAGGCTTTAAGTATTATGTTAGCGGGTTGTACGTCCCTCCATCTGGCGCATTCTTGGGAATTTCTGCAAATTTGTCACAGATGTTCGAGTAGACTCAAGGATGAACTGCTTATATTTTGGTGGTCAAAGGTCAAGGTCAAGGTGAGCTTGAATTCCATTCTTGTGAAAAAGGGTATGTCAAGAACACCTCAAGGGAGTTTCTTCAAATTTGACGCAAACATTAACTTGGACTCAACGATGAGCTAATTAGAATTTGGTGTTTAAAGGTCAAGGTCACTGTGACCTTGCATCTGTCTCATTTTCATGTGCAAAATATCTGAACATGGCCTTAAGGGAATCACTGTCACGACCTACACGAAGTGCGTAAAACTATCCTTTTCTCAACTTCTCTTCAAATTTTGCACATTCAACTTTCTCTTGGACTCAATAATGAACTGATTGGAATCTTATGGCTGAAGGTCAAAGGTCAAGGTCACCGTGACCACATGAAACATGTTTTTGGCCATAACTCAAGAATCTGGGGTCCCTAACTCTAAACTGTGCCGATTGCAAAGATGGTCTGTGCCGCCAGAACGAAGCTGTGTGTGAAGCGTCCATGTTTTCACAGACGTGGATGTTAACTGTGAGTACAACCTGACTGATGTGCCGATGCATACAACCATGTAGCGGTATATCTAGTTATTACATTATTCTGTAATATCTGACACTGCTGTTGTTACCGCGGTAGTCCTCTGGCTGAAACACGAACATGATGTCACTGATTGTTGTCACATAACGCTGAGTGTGTTTATCAGTTTGAAAAATATCATCAATATTCATATTTGCTGTTGTGGAAAAATGCAACTGAATTGTGATTAATTCTGTCGAGTAGTAACAAATGAACCCTTCAAGGGTCTATTAAAAATTCTATTGGATTCTACAAGAAGAGAGACATAAATTATCGCCACTAATTGGTTTGTTAAACGTCTCTGTAGCTTCACAGTTTCTCTTAACGTAATGTCACAAGGTGTGAAAATGTGCTGACAATCTGCCACCTTTCCTCACCTTTAAATATGTGTATTTTTATACAATGTGTGAAGGTGTGTGATCATGCGGTTGTGAATAATACCTAAATCACTGAAAATGATCCTGCTATTAAACATTCTGCTGATTAACGTCGACAAAGAAATACTTCATGTGGAATTAAGCACATTTTAGAGCTGCCATGCAACATTTTTAGAGGCTATAACAAAAAACAGAATCAGTACCACACATTCAGAGATAACTATAAAATCTAAAATATGTTAATGAAATAAATTTAAATAAAATTGAAAAATTACTGTCAGCAAAAATCTAATAGAGAAAGGCCTATAGTGATAGTCAGAAATCAGAATTATCTCAGATACTAGTTCAGAAAACTTACACAGCAGAAGAAAAGTGAAAAAATTCTTTATAACGTGAAACAACCGCAAACATGGACTGCATGTTCAGAGCAGCCCATTCTCACTCCGAAGTCATCAAATACCGTCGCCTTTGCAGTGATTTTGGCCTGAGATCCCGACACTAAAATACACCTATTGTGTCTTTGTATTCGCAGTGTTATTATACACTGCTGGACAACCGGACGGTACCTGCTGCACCATCAAGTTATGCGGACAGTCGGCGTCATTTGTGAACGTTAGTTGGAATCTGTCACATCTGCATGATACGCTTCTGGACGGCGTCAGGTTGAAATGCTGCAAGGTCACGATGTAGTAGAAGGAGCATGAAGGTCCCTATGCGGCGGGTGGGAGGGCCAGTGGATAGATCCAACAAACCCTGGACTTTCGTGCAGGAGTCTGGTGTTCACTTCCTGTCTGAATGTTATGGTTATTTTTTCTACACCATATCATGTGACTCTTTTCCCTAAAACGAAATATCCGTGCCAGAATGTGCGCTTGTTGACGTCCTGGTGTTGGTTGCAATGTGCTTTTTGTTGCCCAAACATAACCATGTGCATTGTTATCCTACCATGTGCTTGTTTTGACATCATGGTAACGTCAACAGCAGACGCAGAAGGATACCTAGCGTAATATGTAGACGCAGGAGTCCACTTCAAAGTGGCGATATGTTACATGATGAGAACGTGCAGGCTTATTAGCTTTCATTGGTCACTTGTCATTTTAGGGTAGAAAGTGTCGCTATTCGTCATTACAATCATTCTGCAGCAGCAATTATGGCGCAGAGATTTAGGAGCCAGAAACGCTGACCAATCAGCGCAGAGAGGTGCTACAGCCAAGCGTTTGAATAAAGTGTTACTACTGTTGAATTTTGTCCAAAATGTGTCATTATGACATCAAAA
This sequence comes from Plectropomus leopardus, assembly GCF_026936395.1. Lineage (NCBI taxonomy): Eukaryota > Metazoa > Chordata > Actinopteri > Perciformes > Serranidae > Plectropomus > Plectropomus leopardus. Next base: position 4,948,765 of record NC_142197.1, on the reverse strand, counting down.
CAAACTGCCATGAGCTCGTACACAGGATCGGACAAACCAGAAATCCTCTCTACTTGGTAGATATGTTGTGTCTTTCGGCAGTCTGTATAATAAGCCCCCGTTAAAATATAGTAGTTTATCAGTGCCTCACATGGTAGCACGTATTCACTTAATTTGGTTTCACGGCTGTTAAAATAAATTCACTCGCTCTCACCTGTCTTTCCTGTAAATATATGTAGTGAGAATGTGTGTGTGTGTGTGTGTGTGTGTGTGTGTGTGTGAGATTGAATATAATTGGCTCCTGCAGGACTTCACCACTTTGCTGTCTTTCTGCTAAATTCACAACTTGGCAAAAAATACCCGATTAATCACACAGCCGCTGGCCACCAATCAGCACATTTTCTTTCCACACTAACGAGGCTCGTTACAAAGACAGGCAGGTGACACACACACATACACACACACACACACACACACACACACACACACACACACACACACACACACAGAGACACGGAGACTGACTCGCCTTTATGTTAGAGTGTACTCGTGAGCAGGAGGATAACACTTTCTTCTTCATTAGCAATTAGCCGCGCCCTCCTTGTTATGTGTGTGGTGTGATTAGTCGAGCAGGATGTGTGTTAACATCAGTCTAAAGGAGGTCAGACTGTAACGAGGAGAAAATGGAGATTGTAAAGACACATCATCCCAATTTTTAATGGTAACTTCTGTATTTTTCCACCTTGGACCCTATTTTCCCATATTTTTGTGTCTAAGTAACTAATGGCAACAACAATTTTTGCAGTTGGTCCAGTATTTAGAGAGAGCGCTGCAGCTGACAGCAGCAAAACAGGCGGCAATATAACTATTGTAGGCTTTTTCACACCGTCCATGAGTACTTTTACATGCACAAAAGAGTCAGAGTTTTTGCCCTTATTTTGAAAAAGACAATATTCCTCCTCAGCTGTTTACATGGGTAAAGAAAATTAATATTCACTCCAGGTTACATGCAGCCATGCATATTCTGGTTAATGTGCCCTAATATGCTGCTTTTCAAATCAGTTTTATTGTTTTTATTGTCCTATATTTTCCTGTTTCGCATTTTTTTAGTAGTTGCAGAATTGTTTGCGATTTAATTTTTTTCATCCTTTTTACCGATTTTATTGCAATTCTAACTTTTGACAGCATTGGTACTCGTTATTTGTTTTTATTGAATTTATTGCTATTATATGTTATATATCCCTTAAGCCCACTGAATGTTGAATGGTTTATGAAAATATGGACAAGGGGAAAGCAGGTGAAGCAGCTTTCATTTTGCTTCTTTGCATTAAAATAAGATTTTTTTTTCCTACCGAAGGAGGATTTGTTGGACTCGCTTTCCGTCTTTCACCCACTTGAAAAAGTCGGTGCTGTGAAGCAGTGGTACAATGTAAAAAAAGTATTTTTACTTTATCACAGTACTATATGCTGTTTATATGACCCACATCAAATTCAGAATTTTGTCATTTTCCAATAATAGGGGAATACTGGTGTGCATGTAAGGGTAGCCATATATGTCCACTAAATTTACTTGTTTTTGCTACTGACAGGCTCAGACTGTTATTCTAAGTGTGTCTGACAACATTACAGAAATGATCCCAACAGAGATAGACCTTTTTGTTAAAGAGTAAGACCCTTTTGTTTAACCAGAAACAGCCCCGAAATCATCATTGTCAAACCCATCTGACTCCATTTAAAAAACAGTAATTTTAGCGTGTATAAAGCCACCATATTTCCACATCTAACTGGGTGAATTAAGGGTTTTACTAACCAAACCAGAGCTGATGATTAAAAGTGGAAAGACGACCCAAGACTGTTTGTGAGTCTGGCAGATTTGGTGATTTTTCAGGGCTGTTTCTGGTTAAACCAAAAAGATCTAACTCTCTAACAAAAAGGTTTATCTCTGTAGGGATCCTTTTTGTATGTCATCGCACAATCATATTAACAATCTGAGCCTGTCAGTGACAAAAACAAATACTTTTATTGGATGTACATTGATGGTGTGAACGTGAGGTGCACTTACGCAACCATTTTTGTCAAAGGCTTAAAGGTCTGCTTCTGTGTTTCAGGACTCGAAAAAGAATAAAAGAAACTTCGAAAGTACAGATGAATCCTTTACACTTTAACTTTAAACACACACACACACACACACACACACACACACGTTATAGTCTGTGGAGAGGAAACATCATTTATTCAATATTCCATTACCTTCTCATTTGAGGCGAGCGACTCATTTATTCTCATCAGGAGAGCGACACAGAAACAGGATATTGTGTATTAACTCCATCAGTGTAATGATGTGGAGCTTTTATATAAAGTTTATAATGAAATGGCTGCTTGTGCGTGTGTATGTGTATGAGAGTGAGTGTGAGTGTGTGTGTGTGTGTCATCCATCGAAGGCGGAGTCTGTCATGTATGAAACTGTCCCAGCAGCCACTGGGGGGCGCTGTACGTCTGTCGTCAACTCAAGCAGCTGTCTGTTTAGATTTTTATTCGTCAGCTAGTGTTTCCTACCTCCTTGTCTGCTTTCCTACATTCTCATTTTCTTTCCTTATGCCTTATGTCCTTCCATACTTTCTCATTTTAATGCTTTAATAAATTTTCGCCATCTCTCATTTTTACCAGCCTCTCATTTACCTCATATCTCATCATTTTCTCCTGGAAAAATATCCTTCCATACTTTAACCTTTCCTCCTCAATTCCCATTTCCCACATTACATCATCCTTTTACTATCTCCTAATTTCTCTTCCTCCCTGCCTTCTTCTCTTCTTCATGACCCAGGAACCGACCTGAGATCATTTCTCAGACTCTCCTCCTCCTCCTCATTTTATGTCCAGATTAAAAATCGGACTTCAAGCAGATAAATGGACGTATCTGAACAGATGGGTGGCCTAGTTTCAGCCTCTCTCCTCCTCCTATCGATCCCTCCGTCCCTTTATCAATAACCCATCATGCATCCATCAGTCTTTGTAGAACAGAATGAGGAGGAGGAAAGATGGAAACTTGGAAGCTCTGCTCCAGGTTTTCTCAGATACTTTACAGACTGAATATGATTAAAAAAAAAAAGTCTTGACTTTCGGTGAATTTAACAATCGCAGGTGCTGAAGCATGAATCTTTTTTCGCTCCTCACTGCTTCACCAACTTTTTGACATGATGAAATATCATCATTCAACGAAGTTGCCCTTAACTCCTGGGTGTGATATCACAGCTGGAAAAACTAAAGATATTCGCACCCCTTTTCTATTTCGAGGTCTGCAAACTTCTGTGTCCCAACATCACACTACACATTGTTCACTCTGTGTTTCTTTACTTCACTGTTGAACTTCTTATATAGAGAGAAAACTGTGTTTTCAATTTCTCCTTCATTCATCAATGCAGTTTTTGTTTCATTGCCTTGGTTGGTTTAAAGAGTTACCCCAACTTTTGGCTTGAGTGTCTCCTCCCTTGCATGTGAAAAAGTGTGAAAAATGTACAGGGCTGGGAGCGGGGGACATCTCAATGACCAAATCGTGCTGCCTCTTGATCCATAGCACCTCCCTGTCCCCGCACACAGCGGTCGGTTGGTGGCAGTGAACATGTTTTTGCATGTTAAAGCGACTGGTTAACTGTTTCTCAGCAAAGGTAAGAGAAAATAAAGTCAAGACATTTAACGCTTTGAAACCCACGCAAACTGGCTTGATTTCTTTCAAAAATATGAAGAAGGCATTGAGCATTGAGAAGAAGAAGAATAGCAAGAAATTAGTGGTAAGTACAATATTACCCAAGATTATAAAAAAGAAAGAAAAAGACATTTTAAATAAACAAAGAAATGCCTGGAAAAGGTGCTTTAAAACTTTGTAACATTATTTGAAATATGTAATTATGATAATTATTAAGATGCTTCCCTTGCTTTTTTGCTTTTTTCCCCAAGACATTTCCCGTAGCTTTTTTGAAGACAATTTTCTAAATCTACTACTTTCTTTCAAGTTTTGGAACATGTCTTACCGAGTTGCTCACTGGCTTTTCCCCCATGTTTTTGAAAGAAAAGTGATGTCACTCCAGATTTTCAAAAAGTGAACCGACTATTTACCGATGAGAAAGTCAGCTTCTATGCTCTGTGACTTTAGAAATTCTCATACAAAACGGATGAAACAAACAAATGAAATATATCCGCGGTTTACAGAAACATACAATGCCAATATTTTCTTGTGGTCACTGGACTGTTCCACATGTTTTCATTGTAAATGCAGGAGTACATCCTTGTTTCTACATCTCAGATGAGAATCAGTGGTGTAGGAGATCATGATAAATGCCACAGCCATATTAATGAAACTCAAACAGCTCAAAGTGTTTTACTTGAGATTCATATTTGATCTGTGGAAGCCAAATAACTTTTGGCAAATATGAAGAACCTTTGATGAAATAAATGTAACGGAAAGCTCTTTATAGACACGCAGCAGTCACAGCAGCAGGAGAATGTTTATTTTTTATGTTATATAATGGTGTGTATAAATTGGTTGAAGGTATTATGTGAATGCACATCAGCATTAAAATAATTAAAAAATCAATAATCATTAATTCAGCCTAAATAGATCAGACAGTAAAGTTAGATTCTAACAGACAGACTAACGAGAAACCATTTTTGTTTCTCCACTTACTAAGGAGTACAAGGTGTGTGGTGTGTGTGTGTGTGTGTGTGTGTGTGTGTGTGTGTGTGTGTGTGTGTGTGTCAGTAGCACGTAATCGGCTCAGCACAGAGCTCAGAGACCTGTCCTAGGGGATTCTGGGTATTTTCATGTGTCAATTCACATTAGGTTCAACGTGAGAGTTCAACACGACCACACGAAAATACACACGCGCACCCACACATCTGTACGCACACACACACAGACACAACTGTTTTTATGTGTGTGTTTCTCTCTCCTGGTATATTAATCATCCAGGTGTAGATTCAGCACTCTGTCAGAAAGCTGAAAAAAACGCACGCACGCACACACACATGCACACACCTGAGCTAAAACTCCTCACTATGACCACGTCCGTTTTAGTGTGCTGTCAATTATCCAGAGGACCAAATAAAACAGAGACCCCCCACACACTCAGTAGTAATAATTCATGATACACAATGACTAACACAACTAACTGGGCGGTGTAATACTGTGAACGGCACAGTTGGGCTCCTGCGTAGGAATACAGAAGTTACACTGTTGAAAAAATGTAGGAAATGTAGGAAAGGGCTGTATGACAGCGAGCTAAAGCGGTAAAAACACGACATCAGTGATTCCCAACTGGTCCAGCCATGAGGTCTAGATTTCTCCTCAGTCTTTAGTCCAAGGTTCACATCTAAGATAAATTACTACATATTCAGTTTTACTTCACAGAATGTAAACGACACGTGTGGTTAGAACACAGTGAAACAACACATATATCAAAAATAAAGTGCAGTTACCTAAAACCTGGTAAATAAATGGCACTGCAACAAAAAAAAATATATTACCTCAAGACCACTAACATAAAAACACTGCAAATACACAGCATATTATAGGCCAAATGCTACCACAAATAGGCCAATAAATTACCGCCATCTACTGTATGTAACACACTGACTACAGATAAGTATCTCAAACAGCCTCACTTCAAAAATCCCGAACTATCACTTTAATCACTGCAGCTGGTTCAAACAGGAGCTGGTACCTTGGACAGCTCCCTGCTGCTGCCTGCTGCAGCATCAGGACCCTGGAGAGCGCCACAGTGTGCGGTCCTGAATGGGAATGAGTCTTTTAATTAGTTGTCAGAACCTGATTCCTACATCACCCACAATGCAACTCAACCGCAGACAGTTCAGTTGAAGATTCAGCTGTGTTAATGCGTCGGGGAGCCTCTAGTCTGCAGCAGAGATGAGCAGCGGGCTACAGAAATACAGAATCTACTTTTAACAGAGAGAAAAAAGCTAGTCCCCAGAACAAATACTATTGTATGTTTCTGCAAACCATGAATATGTTGCATCTGTACGTTTCATAGGTATTGCTTCTTAATCGTGTGTCTAAGGTGACCAATATGAGCTGACTTTGTCATCAGGAGGTGGAGGGGATAGTGGATGGCTTTACTTTTAGCCAACAGCCAAACAAAACCAGTTGTTTTTTAGCAAGTCATTGCTACATTTCTAGCTGGAATTGTGCCTCAGTTTTGGATGTTGCTAGGCAGCATCACAATTTATGCTTTTTACATGCATTGTCAAAATAAATTTTTCATTTTCATGGGAAATGTACAGTTTCTGCTCATTAAGTGCAGTCTTTTTCAAAATAAACTTAGAATGTAGGAAAAAAACACAAGTACGTGGTTAGATTTAGAAAAAAGTGAAGAAAATGTCTGTAAAATAAGTATGTTTGTTACGAATGCACTATATCATCACGTGATATACTTATAACGTGGCATGCGTCACATACTAGCAAACTACGTTGTTATTAAAATAACTTTTGGATATGAACAATGAGCTCCTGAGTTAAAGTACAGAGTTTGTTTGAGGCAAACGATATCTCTCATAATTGGAATATAAATTGTTTAAGTTAACAAAAACATCATGAAGAAGACCACCAACAACCAAAAGAAAACAATGATAAGACAGAGAAATGCATATTTAGGCTAATTTCACTGTTGTGAATATGAAATGCTAGAACTTGCAATGTATGCAGATATACTTTAAAATTTAAACATAAATAATAATGCTAATAATTTAACTTTAAATTTTAAACAACATATATTGTAAAGTAACAACAGCAGAGCTCTCCAGCTTGATCTTTGTGTCTAGCGAGCTCAGTGAATGGCGTTTTGTTTATCTCCATGGTAACGGATGAACAAGAAAGTCAAAGTTCAGGGTGCAGTGTTGTGAAGAAATAATATGCCCTGATTTTCTCCCCCGTCAACTGACAGAACATACTTTGAAAGGGCAGCTGCAGATCTTGAAGTAAAGTATAAAGACAAAGTATGTGATTCAAAATGCATCCAAAGAAGGCAAGGCAACACGAGTCACGATTTTGAAGTTTAGTTTGAGTAAAAAAACAGATCTATGACTATGAAAGGACGCCGTGACACTGCACAGTGCTTTCTCACACTCTGACTCGGGAATTTACACCGCCAGCGACTTTTAAAGGCAGCAACCTTGTCGGATCAAGTCGTGTTTTGTAGAGGGAAAAGTTGACCCTGGTTGAAATTTTGTTGAAGTTTCTGCAAGATATAATAAATGTTTGTACTTTCTTCATGGTTTTCTGGTTTCGGTTTGTGACCTCTGTTTGATATTTCAGTACTAATGCTATGTGAATAAATGTGTACTTTTTCCATGTGTATGTGTGTGTGTCCTTATGCTACTTTTATATTAATATCATGTCAATGTTTTGTGTGTGTGTGTGTGTGTGTGTATGTGTGACTGCTGGGTTTCCTCCAGCAGCAGGTGGTTTGACTAAAAGGTCAAAGCTTCAAATCCTCAACACTGATGAACACACAGCTCACAGTGTGTGTTTTTGTGTGTGTGTTCCCATAATGAGATTGACAGCCCTCACCTTTTGAATTTCCCATCACTCCTTGCTGAACACAGTAGGAACGCAGATACCTCAGAGTATTTATAGACAGTCTGACGCATATTATCTGGGTATTTGTATTACTGATGACTGATACCATGATGCATCAGTGCTGTTGTCTTCGTGCAGTTTATTGAATGGCAGATGATGCACAGACTGAATGATAGCAGAAGTAGATGAAGCTATTAGGTGTGAAAAAAAATCCTTTAACTTGCATTTTTTCTAATGGCCAGCAGGGGGAAACTACAGACCAACTGTGTAGAAATCAATGAGAAAATGACCCCATGGAGAACCCCAGTAATGAGTCCTAAACCCCGGAAATCCATCAGCATTTAAGCTCCTCCAGTTCCCTCGTTTCAAAGTCAATGGGTTTTTTTTGTCTTGCTTTTGTCTGAAATAGAGTCCAGAAATGGGTTCTTTGGGTACCTTTGAGTCCCATGCATTTTTTTTTTTTTGCTGTCATTTTATTCTTTATTAAGACATTCTTGTAGGAACTACTTTACCTTTATCGATATGGATTTTAAAACTGTTTTGTGCTGCAAAACAATAAAACTGAAAACATGCAATTAAAAACTACGATTAATCAGGATTAACTGTAGAAATTCTGCGCTTCACCACGATTTAAACAGTTTATCGTAAGTTAAACGGAAGTTTTATCCCACCTGCTACAAATCTTTGGGATCAATTTGAAACATCTGTTAATACTTTAAACACTAAATTTTTACTGCAGTAAGACATGAAAAGATGCTGACTAAATACACTTTAAGAATAAAGTAAAAGTGCCAAAAAAGAAAGAAAATATGCACATAGTATATTTTTCTGCACATCTTACACAGTGCAACAATGAAACTGTAATATCACTGTTATTTCAGAGTGTATTTCACCTCTGAGTGTGGTTTTAACTGAGGTTAGACGCTGGTCTAAATATACTTTTGAAAGTTCTTCTCTCTTGTTTTATGGTTGGATCAGATTCACACAACAAACTGGCGAAAGCCGAAAGAATCAAACCTTCAACTCCCCAAAAATATCCATCTGTAATCAAAGTAAGAAACACCATTTTTCTTGTATTACTGGGAGATTTCATTCGACCAAAAACAACCAGCACACCAACTGTACAGCCAGTTATCAACAGACGTGTGTGTGGGAGGGAACTCACCAGACTCTTCTGTCTTCCAGACTTTTTACTTTTCCCTTTCGTCTCTGGAGTTTATGAAGACGCCTCGCGAAGAGCGAGAGAGGTGCTTCAAACTGGAAAACAACAGATAACAAAGACATGAGTAAGTACCTCAGAGCAACATTCAGGTGCTTTTTAAGCTAAGAATTCTTCTGTGAAATGAATCTCCTTTTAAATTAAATGTAAATCTCAGTTAAACCAAATTATTGCTATTTTTTTAGATTGTGGTATTAACAAGTCAAAGATCTCAATTCTTCCACTGCAAACCAAACGTGCAGTTTAGACCCCCCCCCGAAGGCTGAACTTATGAAACATGCAGCCTCGATTCGCCCCCCGCTGATCCCTCTGATGCTCGTCCATTGATCTCAGAGATTGATTTGTTAAGATGATTAATAATCAGCCGTCTCTGTTCTCGCTGATTCAAATAAACCCGCTGAAAGTCTCTGCAGAGCCGCTGAAGGAGCATCAGTTATACCGCTGTTCCCTCAATAATCCTTTAATACGTTTCAAATATAACAGGACTGCTTCAGATCCCAAACACGATATTACACCCATGAAGACCTGAAAGTACTCCGAATCAAAGAAAACAGGACGAAATCAGTCCGTCCTCAGCAGCACGGGATTCATTCAAGTCTGATGGTGTACACACACTGTGTACACATTAAGTACTGATAAGAGTAGAATAGCCTGAAGTAGATGAATATACTTCTTTTTTATGGCCCCTGACAGGGTGCTGGGCGGCCCCGCAATGATTTTGTAATCCACAATAAAAATAAAGTGATTCACACTGGGAATTGTTTTTGTACTTTTAGCATGTGTCCGCTCCGCTCTCATTGTCCGCCCATGTCTCCGTCAGTGTTCGCGCCACTCTCATTCTTTGCCCGTGTCTCCACCGGTGTCTCCACAGGTGTCTCCGCTGGCGTCCGCTCCGCTCTCATTCTCCGTTGGTGTCTTCGCAGGTGTCTCTGCAGGTGTCTGCTCCACTCTCATTGTCCGCCGGTGTCTCCGCCGGTGTCCGCTCTCCTCCCATTCTCTGTCGTCGTCTCCACTTGTGTCTCCCCTAGTGTCCACTCCGCTCTCATTGTCCGCCGGTTTCTCCGCGGTTGTCCCGCCGGTGTCCGGAGGCCCGAGAGATGATGAAGATTGTATATAAATAAAAATACGCCTCCAAGTTCAGGATGAGTCATCAAAATAAAAAAATAATAAAAATGAAAAAAGAATGAATAATAAAATGATTTGAGTTTATATATATACTCGAACATGCTCGGCCATTAACCCAGAGACAGCAGAGCGATTGCTGTGACTTTGTTTGTGACTGACGGTGGTCAGGATGTCAGTCTGTCTGGAACATTTTAAAAACGATTAAAAATAAATGAGAGCCTGCTGCTGCTCAGCGGGCAGCCTCTCTCCCTCAGTGCGCAGCAGTATAATACATCCTCTGTCCCGGCTGCCTGCAGGTCAGCTCCCTCCACCCTCCCGTTCTCCTCCTCCTCCCTGCAGGAGGTGCATTGTTGGGTTGAGTTGGTGGAAACCACAGCGGCAGCAGGACCCTTTGATCCTCCTCTGAATCGGCCAGATTGGATCATTCTCTTTTCGCTTGTATTTTATCACAACCTCAGTGTGTGTCTGTGCGTCTGAGGGCGCTGATGAACACACTGAAACCACGATCACAGATCAGCCACGCGGAGCTGACACCACCGAGACACGACCGCTCACAGCAGCCACAGCTGCCACCAACACACTGATGATTGAGATGTCAAATGATATAGAAACAATTATTTATCTATTTATCTTAAACTCTGTGCCAATAGTTCCCTCAAATCACGACTTATCCAGGCATTAAAGGTTTAACACTTAGGAACTGAAATCAAGAATTAAACCCAGAGAATAAACTCTAAATTAGTCACTAAAGAATTAATCACAAAGACAAAGGAACTTATTGAAAATGTACATTAAAAAAAGACTAAAACAGTGGGAATTTATCACAGAGACTAAACTCCAGGACTAATGTCATTTTGGGTCTTGTTTTGGTTCTTAACTGTCTTTCGTAGTCCTTTGGGTGTCTTTGATGTTATAATTTATGTTTTTTTTTAGCATTTTATTCTACTTTTTAGTCATTTTGTGGCTAGTTGGTTGTCTTGGTTCTTTGCTGTCACCAAGAGGTTTGGACCATTTTTTTTTAGTTATTTTGTGTCTCTTTGCAGTTTCTTTGCGTCTCTTTGTGGTCATTTTATATCTCCTTATAGTTGTATTAAATCTTATTTGGGTAATTTTTAGTCTTTTGTAGTTATTTTGTGTCTCTTTGAGGTTGTTTTGCCCATTTTTTAAATTACTTTGTGTCTCACTGTGGTAGTTTTGTGTCTTCTTGTGGTTGTTGTGTGCCTTTTCTTTGTGGTCTTTTTGTTTGTCCATGTGGTAGTTCATTTTTGTGTCTGTGGTAGTTTTTTGTCTGCGGTTGTTTTGTGTCTCTTTGTGGTTGTTTTATGTTGTTTTGTGTCTTTTTGTTGTTGTTTTGTGCCTCTGTGTGTTTTTTTCCCTGCATGTTTGAGTTATTTTGTTTCTCTTTGCAGTCCCTTTGCATCTCTTTATTATCTTTTTGTGTCTCTTTGCGGTCATTTTGCGTCTCTTCTTGGTCGGTATTTATTTTGCAGCTGAAGGCCAGAGGGACCCCTGACACTCTGGGTAAAGTCTGAGTAAACTAGGAAGCTAAACTGGAACTAAAACTCAGGAACTGAACTTGGAAACTAAACAAAGGAACTTAAGACTTAATGTAAGAAAAAAACCCGCTACCACAACCAGAGTCTAAATTTAAAGTTGATTGTCCCAGTTTAGACGTTAAGTTTTAACTAAATTTAACCACTATTAATTCTCGGCCCTGGTGAAAATGTATACTATAACTAGAAACTAGTTTTTCTGACCGCTGAAGTTTTTTAAGTTCTCACAGGTGAATTTTTCATGAGCTTCTCTCCTCCTCTGGTGGTCGACCTTGGCTCTCCGCCTACTTCTTCTTCCCTTTTTCCTCCTGCGATTATCTCTGGATCAGCGTAATTACAGCTCATTCATCTTCGCTGCCAGAACTCAAGGACGACACACACACACACACACACACACACACACACACACACACACACACACACACACACACACACTCCGCCCATTTCTCCTTGTTACAGAAAGTTAATTTGGGGAAATACTCCTTTAATTATGATTCATATCTAGGTCATTCATAACTATCCCTGGCTTCAGACACTGTGTATGTGTGTGTGTGTGTGTGCGTGTATGTGAACTTGCCCGTTGTCTTGGCAACCATATCAATAGAAGTTATCTGTTGGGAAGCAGCTGTCTTATTTCAACCTTGTCTATTTAATTTAAACTTTATTTAAAATGAAGTGTTTTATTTCAGCCTGTCGTCAAAAGCGTAACAAAGTTTGCGTCTGTCCGGGTTTGAACCTGGAGTCAATTGAACAAATAGAATCAAATCGAATCTGAGCAACATTTTGATTTCCAAACCAGCAGAGTGTTTCTGAGTGTCGCCGCACTTCGCTGCCCCTCGTATCGCCTGCTAAACCATCCATCAAATTACCGTGGCAACAGAGCATCCGTCGCCCCATCCATCATCATCGAGAGGAGGCACACAAGAGCGACAACACGGACGAGAGATCTGACAGACAAGAGGAGGAGAGATGACAAGAAGGAGAGGAGAGCTGGAGGATATACAGAGAGAAAGAGGAAACAAGAAAGGAAAGAGGAGAAAAAGAGTTAAGAAATCAGGAAATATAGGAGAAAAATATAGGAGAGGAGGATAGGAGACAAGAGAGAGGACTAAGAGAAGAGGAAACTGTAAAGAGGAGGTGGAAAAGGAAGAGAAGAGAAAGAAGGGATAAAAATGATGGACAAAAAAAGGAGGCAAGGAGATAAAGGAGGAAGTAAAGTAGTGAAGAAATATGGGAGAGAAAAAGGAGATTAAAGGGTGGAGGAGATTCACAGGAGAGGAGCTTAGAAGACAAAAGCTAAGAAGTAGAGAGAAAAAAGGAGAGGAAAGAAAGGACAATAAAAGGATGGGGGAAGAGAAAGGGAGACAATAACAAGAAAAGGAGAGAAGGGAGCAAGAAAGGAGAGCAGAGGAGCAAACAGAAGGATAGAACTAATGAGAGGAAAGAAAGTGAGGATGGGAAGAGGAGAGAAAGGAGGAGAGGAGAGAAAAGGAGGAGAGGAGAGAAAAGGAGGAGAGGAAGGAGATGATAGGAAAGGTGGAGAAAAACATTCTTGAAGGAAAGGAAGTAGGAGAAAAGGGAGGAGGAGAGGTGAAATGAGGATGGTAGGGGAGAGATAGGAGATAAAGGAGGAGAAAAGGAGACAGAAGGGAAAGAGAGGAGGTGAGGAGAAATCAAGGAAGGAAATCAAAGAGAGGAGAAGAGAAGGTAAGGGAAAAAGAGGAGAAAATAGAGGAGGAAGAGAGGAAAGGAAGGAGGTGATGGGAAAGGTGGAGGAAAATATAGCAGTGACAGAGATGCAGGAGAAAAGGGAGGTGTGAGGAGGAGAGGTAGGGGAAAGACAGGAGATGGAGAAAAAGAAGGATAAGATAAAAATAGATGATAAGAAAGGAGAGCAAAGGAGAGGAGACACGAAGATACAAGGGTAAGGACAGGAAATAAAGAGGAAAAGAGGAGAGAAAGGGGATGACAGAGGGAAATATAAAGATAGGGGAGGAGGAAGAGAGGAGAAAAGAGAGAAGAGGAGGGAGGTGGATAAGAGAAAGAAGAGGAATAAGAAAGAGAAGGAGAAGGAATGATATAAAGGGAAAAGACAGAAGGAATAAGAATAGTGAGGAAGGACATAGGGATGAAAAACAAGGAGAGACGAGATGGAGGAGAGCCACAAGAGGAGGAGAAGATGATGGTAAAGAAAGAAAAGGAGGAGAGGAGGAAGAGGAGATTAGACAACAAAGTATTGGGAGACGGGAAAAGGACACAAGCAGAGAAAATGAGAGAAGGAAGCAAGAGGAGAGGAGTTAAAGTGAGGGGAGAAGAGGAGGAATCAAGAAAGGAGACGAGATGTAGGAGGGTAAAAAAAAGGAAAGGATTATAAAGAGAGATAAGGGCAGAGGAAACAAGGAGAACCAAATGAGGAGAGGAGAAAAAAGGTGGAGAAAAATGAAGTAGTGAAGGAAAGAAGGAGAAGAGAGGAGAAGGAGAGGAAAATATTGTCAGGAAGAAACGATGAGGAAAAAGGAGGAGAAAAAAATTAAGTAGTAAAGAAACAGGAATAAAAGGGTGTTGAAAGGAGGAGAGCTGAAGTGAGGAGAGTTCAGAGAGAGACAGGAGAAAAAGGAGACAAGGAGCAACAGGAAAAGACAGGAGATGAGGAGGAAAAAGGAAAGGAGATCCAGGAGAGGAGAAGAATAAATAGGAGGGTGAGGACAAGAAAATAGAACATGAGAGGAAAAGAGAGGAAAAAATGACGAGAAGAAAACAGAAGGAGGTGGTAGGAAAGAATGATATAAAGAGGAAGTATAGGGAAGGAAAGAAGGAGACACAAGAGGATGGAAAAGAAAGGAAGGAGATGAGAAGGAGAGAGGAGGAAGGAAAGAGGGGGAAGGAGAGAGGAGGAAGGAGAGAGGGGGAAGGAGAGAGGAGGAAGGAGAGAGGAGGAAGGAGAGAGGCGGATGTGGAATGAAATGGAGCCGCTGAGTCTTTCTGCCACAGAGAAAAGCAGAGAGCAGAATAATTCAGTTTTGCTGAAGTCAAGGTGAACTTGTAAATTGTGTCGTAATTCCCAAAGCATGCACGCACACACGCACACACGCACACACACACACGCACACACACACATGCACACACGCACACACATGCACACACACACACACACATGCACACACACACACATGCACACACACACACATGCACACACACACACACACACACATGCACACACACACACACACACACACACACACACACACACACACACACACACAGCAGCTGACAGAGGGGATGAAGGCAAATCCACCGAGAGAAAGAAGAAATGACAAGAAAGAGGGAGGAAGGTGGAGAGCAAGAAGATAAAACAGTTGTGTATTCAGTAGAGACGCAGTAAGAGTGTGTGTGTGTGTGTGTGTGTTTGTGTGCGTCACTGCAGCCTGATTCCACTTCCTGTTTGTTTTATTTCTGAACATAAAAACACTGCCGTTTTTGTTTTGTTTTTTTGAGGTTTCAAACATCACCTCCATTTTTCCTGATGACTGACGTCAGGTCAGCAGGAGGGAAAAACAGGATGTCATGAAGAGAAACAAGGGAGGAGAGAAGAGAGCGTGATAGGGAAGAAGAAGAAGGTAGGAGGCTACAGAAAAGGAGTTAAAATGAGGAAAGAGAGGAAAAGAAGAAGAGAAGAGAAGATGCATATAACCCTTTGAGACCTGAGCAAATTATCTTGATTTCAAGGGAAGAGGGCAATGAACAATGAAAGAAAAAATCACCCCCGAATTAGAAAGAACTTGGCAAAAAATTCCAGGAAAAATACCTGAAAATTTGTTCAAGAAAAAGATAATAAAAAGAAAAAGAATAATTCTGTATCATAACTGTGTCATTTAAAATATACAAAAATCAGACGTTTCTTCAGATTTTACAAAATAAAAAAACAAACAAATGGCGCCTTTATGAGCACGCAAACATTAGCTTTCCTCAGGATAAAAGGATGAATTATCTACCGATTACGGTTCTATATTTAAGTAACATTTTGAATTCAGGGCTTTTGTTTGTGAGAGTATTTTTTGGCATTGTCATTGGGTACTTCTTCGATCACCGTCTCAATTTCATGAACTTTTTTATGAAGGCTGTTGTATCGACTGTGTCACTGTTATAACAAGCATGAACAAAATAATCACGATCCAGATATCATCGTCACCACAGAAAACATCTGTGGATTTACAAAACACTTAAGCTGTGAATGATGCAGAGACATTTTCCAACAAATACAAGTAAAACAGCTGCTTTTGCAGTGATTTCTGTGCAAAATCTCAACGCCAAAAGCCACCTTTCCTGGCTATATAATGCATGGACGGGCGACGTCAGATGAGGACGCGGCCAGACAGAACCGTTTACGGTGTTACGATATGCTGCCAGACGGCTGCATGAACCGGTCGAGGCAACATGATACTCATGGCGGTGTCATTTGAGAACGTGGCTGTACGGAGCCCATCATGTCTGCAAGATACGCTACTGGTAACAACGTAATATGAGGAGCACAGGGTCCCTGCAGAGCGGGCGGAAAGGGTGCTGGATGGATCCAGCAAACGCCAGATTTTCATATAGGAGTCCAGAAGTCGCTTCCCACCTAAATTTAATGTTTTTTTTTTTTTTATCACATCTTATCATGTGCCTGTTTTGCCTAATCCTAACCATCCGAGGCAGCACGTGCAATTCTTGACATCTCAGCGTTAGATGCAGTGTGCTTTTGTTGGCGAAATATAACCACGTGAAGCATTATCCCACCGTGTGCTTTTGTGGACATCACAGCAGATGCAGGAGGATACCTAAAACATAATATGTAGACGTGAAAGTCCACTGCAAAGAGGCAACATGTGACGTGTTGGACAGACACACACAGACACAGACGACCAAATACCTGGCGAAGATGATGAAATGATTTGACCTTTGACCTCAGCACTGATATCCCTCCCTCCTTATGATGCGTGTCGTATGACAAATGCTTCACTCTCTGCTCTCTGACTATATTTGGCGTTTACTTCCATCCATCTTGTTCGACTTAATGATTCGTGTCACAACCACCTGCTTCATCTCTGTGCCGTCCTAATTCTTCTCTTTGTTTCCTAATGATTTCAGTGTTACACCCTCATCCTGCCAGAGCCAATTATCACTGTGACAACGTTTCTTTTATCTCTTTCACGCCCAAACAAACTCACATGATCACTGTCGCCTCCCTCCCGTCCACATTCATTTGTCAGGATTCACCTTCAATCAAAGCTCTCTAAAAAAACTTTTTTATATTTAAACGCTTTTATTTCCTCTAGTTTTATAAATGTCTCTGGACGGACATTAACATCCTGAAGTGTTGCTTATTGAGTGTAACATCATGTGAGTTTGATCATGTTGGTGATAACGAGGTCTGTGTAAATATGAAGGCGCTCGATTTGATGTTTGGAGGTGAAAGATTAACATCAGCTGGAGGGGAACAGAGCTCTACAAGACTTTTTATTGACTTTTCATTTCTCGCCGTGAGGCTGATGGACTGTTTTCAGGCAGAGTTTAATTTACTTTACACAAACGAGTGGTTTTCCTGAGGTGGACGGTGCAGATATTAAAAGTGAGCAGGGTTACCTCTGATGTGCTCAAGATTTCATCTGCTCTATTTTAAGATGCAATAAGTTTGTTTTTAGCCTTTTTTAAGGGGAGAGGACTCCTCAAACAAACTCAAAATACAGGGAGACAAGCAGATGGCGAAGTGTGCAAGTGATTTTTATGACACAATTAAAGGAAACATGAACAGAAGGAGAGCAGAGGAACAGACAGAAATACAGACGAGGAGAGGGCAGAGAGGAACCGAGAGGAAGAAATAAAACAGACGGAGAAATGAGGGAGAGTTTAAATCAGAAGTGACAGCTCAACATCTTCACTGTCATTCAGTGTGAAACACCGTCTGTGTGTTTGTAAGAGTGTGTTCAAGTCTGTCAGTGAAAAACACACGGATCTGATCTGTCAGAGTGAGCCTTCACCTCCCTCCCTCCTCCGTCAGACCTCCTTCACTCTGACTTTTTGTTCTCCTCTTTAATTGAGGTGTGCAGTCTCGTTCTGGTAGTGACTCATTCTCAGTCAGATGTGTCCAGTTAACTAACGCCTACTCAACATGAAGGGAACAGACTGTACATATAAAAGAGAACCTATGATTCTTTCCTTATTCTCTGTCACATATGTACCTGTAAAAGTTTCAAATAACCAAGTAAAGATATGTAAACGTAATCCCTGAGTTCAGACATCAGGCCGTTCTGAAAACTGTTTCTAATGAAAAAAGCCAGCCTGTTCTGAACTTGTAAAACACTGCCACTTGACAGTGCTTTTGGTGTAAGATGGCGATGCCAAAAGTCACCTTTCGCGTCTACATGATATGCCGCTGGATGGCATTAGGTGAAACATGGCCGGACAGAAAAGTTTGCATTATATACTGGCGAGCATCATTACCAGCAGCGTTTCTACCTGATGATGCTGCTGCCGTTCATGCAGATGCAACAGGTTCTTTATGGCCACATTTTGAAGTGATGCGGCAGGACAGTATCGGGTAGAAATGCTGCTGGTAATGATGCAATATAAGGCACTAGGGTGCCTAAAGGGTGGATGGGAGCGGCGGTGGATGGGTCCAACAAACCCCAGACTTTCATTCCAGAGCTCCTTCATTCCCTTCACCTTAAAATGTGCGTCCTTCCCCTAATCCTAACAATCCTTGGCAGCATGTACATTTGCTGACGTCCTGGCATTGGCTGCGATGTGCTTTTCTACCTTTAAAATAACCACATGCAGCGTAATCCCAAAATGTGCATTTCTTGACATCATTGTAGCGTTAACAGCAGATGCAGGAGGATACCTAAAACATAACATGTAGACGCAGAAGTCAACTGATAGAGCAGCAACGTGTTAAGACTCGGGATCTGAATGTTTTGGAAAAACTGATGTCAGCTCTTGACGTTTTTCTTTTAAATGCTCCAGGCACACTACTGCAACTGTTTGCATTACATACACTGCTACATGTAGCTACATGCTAACACTAGGAAAACATATAATCTTGGTTGCTGGTGTTATTTGTCTCTACCAGATTTTGCATTACATTTTTGTTGGAACATGTCCAGTAATGTTAAGTAGCTCTTATTGGTGATTTTTCACCATTGCCTTTCTCTGTTACAGTGATTTCACAGCTGCAAGTACACTGCTACATGTAGCTACATGCTATCATGAGGGAAACATATAATCTTAATTGCCAATGTTGTAAATTTAATGATTTTAAGCAGTAGACAGTGCTGCTTTACACAGTGCTTCAGCCCCTACAGATTGTTAAAGTATTTAACTGAAATAAAGGGTATTTACATAAAACTAGGTTGTCTTTGCAGTAGAAAGATGCAAATACTTTTGAAATTGGCGCTACATGACCAGAAAAAAACATAAAAAGGACATTTTTTACACTCAACTGCAGATGTACCTAGAGCATAATATGTGGACGTGGAAGGCCACTGCAACGTAGCAACATGTGACGTGTATTGTCGGAAAAACACTGACCAATCGGGACTGGGACGGGGGGTGAATACAGGTATTGTAGCACATAATAGGTCCCCTTTAATGATTTTTTCTCCGAATGAAGTTGAAACAAAATAAACCTGTTGGAAGTCGGGTTGTGTCACTCTTCCTACGCACTCTTCTGCTCCACTTTGGCTGATTTTGAAGTGTGTGTAGGAGTGTTTCATTATCCTTTAACAAAAGCGAAATCATCAGCGACTTGTTCATTTGTTCTGTGGTGTAAACAGGTGTGAACTGATTATTATATATGTGTGTGATGTTTTCTCTTTTCTTGCTCTCTGACTGTTAACGCATTTCAACATTCAAAGTGTCTCTTTCTTTTCTTCTCCTGTTCTTTGTGTGTTCTGGTGAATACAGAGAAGCTGTCATCTGAACGAGCTGCAGGATAATTGGTGGACAAGTGGAGTTCGACCGGAGAGAAAAGCAGCGTTTAAATGTGTTTTGCCATTAAAGAAACAAACTGACATGAATTCTTGTCCGTTACTGAGGAATGTGTGTGTGTGTGTGTGTGTGTGTGTGTGTGTGATAACGTGCTAACAATTCAATCTCTAGAAGAAAAGTGCAGCATTTAGCAGTGTTTGTATTTATGATTCTCGATCGTGCTATTATCCCATCATCAAGACGAGTGCAGACTGCAAATCTGACCCCCGAGATTTAATTCTGCAGCGACTCTTTCTGTCTCCTCTGAAAACACGACTGACTGAATGTAATTCCACCTTAAACCAAAGGGCCTCATTTGTATTTCAGCCATAACTTGAACCAATCACATTTTCATTTCCCTTTAGCAAACCAATCAGTTCTGCTGTCTGAGCCTCACTCATGCGTTTAATGAGCTGTCAGCCAATCGCAGCAAGCCTGGGGCCAGACACCGGCACGTGATTGGATGCTCGCTGTGTAACCTTGTGTTTAACAAGTAACTCGTGTGTTTTAATTTTAATAAAGACCCCGGCAGCCGACAGAGGGACTCCAGGGATGTCGTTTTTCTGTAGGCCAACCTGGAAGTTAAAGAGTCATCCTGGTTCCTTTGTGAAAAAGCCTACGAGATTTTTCCATTGTATTCTGGATTACTGCAGAAAACAATGTGGCGAACACGTGTTTATGATACTAACATGTTTTGTTAAGCGAGATCATCACAACAAGTGAACACCACTTTTAGGATTTTTGAGGCCTAAATGCAATCAGGAGAACTAAAAAGCATGTTAACAAGCAACATATTCTCATCCAAACTCGTCACATGTTGCAGCTTCGTCAGTGGACTCGCATCTACATATCAGGAGTTAGGTATCGTTCTCAGTCTGGGATGCCGCTACCGTGATGTCAACAAGTGCACATGGTGGGATGACACATGGTTATGTTCAACATGTTCTCACTCTGAACTCGTCACATGGTGCTGCTCTGCCACGACCTTCTGTGTCTACTTATGATGTTTTAGGTATCGTTCTGCTTTAGCTTTTTACGCTCCGGGATGTCGTTACCGTGATGTCAACAAATGCACATGGTGGGATGATGCAACATATGTTGCATACACACTGTTGTGTATGCAACATACACAACAGTGTGGAGTCTGACTCAGAAAGTCAGGGTTTAGGTAAACGATGCACATGGTTTCGGTGTAGAAAAAAAAAAACGCACTGCCTCATGGTAAGCAAGCTCTGCACTCCAGTACGAAAGTTGGTTGTTTATGGGACACATCCGTCTCTCCACCCAGCCTATAAGTGCACTCGCACATCACATATTACACTGTAACCAGCAGCATTAATACCTGACACCGTTCTTCAGGGTTTCATGCACTTGTGACCGGTTCCATCCGGCCACGTTCTCAAGTGATGCTGCTGGATCATAGAGCGGATATATTTGATGAGTTTGGAGTGAGTGGGCTGTTTTTGTCAGACATCTCACCAAAAGCATATTTAAAAACCCAGGAGGGAACTGGAGGTGCTGAAATGCCCAAACTCATTTTGGGGCTTTAGGACTCATAACTGGGGCACTCAGCCAATCTGCATAATGTGTTCTAGAAGGACAGTGAAATGCATTTTCCAGACTTTTTCCTACACTGTATTTTTTTAACACTTACTTTACTATAATTTAAATGCAGTTGGTGAAAATACTTGTGTACTTTTAATTGGGTGGGATTCTGACTGCTCAGTATTTTGAGCGGTGATGTTGATGCTGTTGACGCTGTTTGTTTGTGGTTTGTGAACGCAGCATTCTGCAGCCATCAGAGGCAGAGAGAGTCCTCTCTCTGGACAAACACACTGAAGAAATGATAATTAGATCAAATTAGAAACATCTGCGCTCACACAAACACACATGCTGATTGTCCTCGTCCGGCCATGTGGTGTGTGTGTGTTTGTTTTCTCCATCTGCAGCAGCTGTTTTTCTGTCTACAGGTCTCAAAATTGTGTCTCTCCTTTCCATCCATCCATCTTTCCTTTCTTCTCTCATACTCCTCATTCTCTCAGCATTCGTGTTCTTCTTCTGTCACTTTCTGGTTTGAATTTATTTCCTCGGGTTTTTTCTTCACGCCTCCACAAACACACATGAAGACACACAGTGAGCAGGCTGCCAGGCTGTGATTAGAGAGGAAGGATGGAGGGGATAAAAAAAAGAGAGGAAAAGACTCTCACATGCTATGAGCAACAAACCCAGCTGATAGACTGCCCTGTGTGTGTGTTCATAGTTATTCAAGCATCAGCAAAATTTAAATAATTCACTTCACTTGTTTCCGTGTTTCAGACAGACGGACAGACGGACAGACAGGTGTGTCGGTTGATTGATTTTCGTGGCTGGAAGAAAAACTCTCCTCTTCTTTCTCTCTTTCTTCTTTCTCTGGTTTTTGTTTCCTTCCTGAGGCAAACAAACGATTTTCCTCTTCTTTCTCCCACCTTTTCCACTCTCCACCAGCAGAAATTTGTAGGTGCAGAGAGTAAAATAATGAATCAAGTCAATGGAAAAAGATTCTGTTCCAGCCAACCCAGTTTATTTAAAAGCACCTGATTGGGGGGAAATAGCTCTAAGAAAGCCATCTTGGATCCTTTACACAGTCATCATGTGTTCCCGCTGCAGGCCTCACAAAGACCAAAACTAATGGTGCGTTCATGCACTCTTCATTAACTCGCAAAGTCTGAGTTCTCCAAGATTACCAGCAGGCAGATTTTGAAGTGGTTGAGTCCCAGAGGAAACACGAGCCGAGCGCCGTCATTACGACAGTGAAGCATGACAACAGTAAATACGTCCATAAAACATCCATTAATATGTGTGAATATGATCAGTGTTGGAAAGTAAAATTTTTGAGTTGTATATTAATCTTACGCTGCTATATGATGCGCTAGGTTTCTTGAGCGTCTGTTGCTGATGTGCTGGGATGCCATGTCAATTTGTGCCTGCTACATGCATTTTGTCTTTTCAAAATACACTTCAGTTTTCACAGGAAAGTTTCTGTTTGTAAGATGCTTACATGCTTTTCTAAAATAAAAGTACAATATCAGTAAAACACCTGGTATTTATATGTATCTTCTTGTGCAACAAACATGCGGTTAAGGTTTAGGTAAGTAAAGTTACGTAGGTTAGGCTTAAGAAAAGAAACATGGTTGGGCATCTTCACATAACATATTTAGCATGAGGCTACATGCTTTAGGTAAAAGTAGATGGCTTAGGTTTATGCAACAAAAGCACATGTTTAGGTTTAGGAAACAATTTAGGAAAAAATATGTGATAAAATTTGGACAACAAAAGCAAGTTGTTAGGTTTTGCAACAAAGGCACAAATTTAGGCAACAACATAGTTAGGTTTAGGCAACAAATGTTGGTGGTCAGCTTTAGGAAACTAAAGCTCATGGTTAAATTTAGTCAACAAAAGCAAGTGGTTTGGTTAAGGAAACAAAAATGTGTGATTAAATAGACAACAAGAGTAGTGAGGCTATGCAACAAAAACACGTGATTGGGTTCGGGTAAAAAAGCATGTGGTTAAATTTAGGTATATGATTAGTTTTAAAACAAACAAACAAACAAACAAAAAACAAATTTTGTCTCAGCATTCATACCGCTGCAAAAGGATGGCTTCTTTCGTCTGTGTCTGACGCAGATATCACAGACTAAGCGACAGAATTTGACGACTTCAGAATGAGAACGTGTTGTCAGTCATTACATGTTTAGATAATAGAAATATTATTAACTCACAAATGATGATGTGTTATTACACAGTAAACTACCCAGAAGTATATGGCATCATTAAAAAGAGCTCTACCTTTTCCAGCTGCAACTTTAAAGTGATGAAAACATTAATGCAATGTTTATTAAAATACAGTAATCTAATGTAGATTATGCTGAAATGGGCCATGCTGCATATTGAGACATACTGGTAACAGTAGTGTTAATAACACTATGGTATTACTGCGTCTTTGTCAAGAGAAACATCTGAGCACTTGTTCCACCTGCTGGTTGTTTTGTTCAGTCACGCTAAAAAAAATCAATAATCAAATGTTTAAAAAAAAACAAAACAGCTCCTCTAAGAGTGTTAGTGGGTGATATCTAAGATAATATGAAACCCTAGCGACTCACAACATGACGCAAAACACAGAGCAACACAACACAATCATGTCGTTTCATATAATTACATTTGTTGTTGCAGTGGCCTGAAAATGGTCTCTGATCAATTTTACCTTCGATTCTCTAAGACACACACACACACACGCACGCACGCACGCACGCACACACACACACACACACACACACACACACACACACACACACTCTCTCTCTGCTCTGTGTGGTTTTGTTGTTGTAAATCACGGTGGTGACAGATCGGTGTTGCCAAGAGGAAAATATACGGCAATTTAACCATCAGATTCTTACAGGGTGAGTAATGGGAGGCAGGACGACTGACAGGAAAACAAAAAGCAGAGAGACTCACTGTCTGACACACTGTCTCTCTGTCTGCACCCATCTGTCTGTCTTTCTCTTCCTCACTGTTTATCTGTCTCTCTGTTTATGTTTTTATGTATTTATCTGTCAGTCAGTCTGTGTTTGGATTTGAGATTTTCTGGTTATGTTAATAGATCAAAGAGGTCACACTTACAGAGCTTCAATCTGCTGTCAAACAGCTGAAGACGACATGACGAAAAGCTGGAATATCGTCACAGTCTGATGACAGTTTTGAAGTCAGAGCTCACGAGAGCAACTGTGTTATCTTATTGATTTTTAAAGAATTAAATTTGAATTTCAAGCAAATTGTGCAGCAATTTATTTTTGTTTTACATCTGGAATGAAATTTGCTATTTGCTTATTTACAGTTCCCATGAAGCTTTGGAAAATGTATAGAGGTTAGAAAGAGGTTAAGTCACATTCCACACACACACACACACACACACACACACACACACACACACACACACACATATATTTATATATATTTATGGGCAATAATTACAATTCTGTAATTATTGTAAAGATCCTTTAAAAAATGACCAAAAACAAATTATTTCTATATGAAAACTTTCTGTTGTATATTGGCTGTCAAACATATGAGCATATGTAAGAAGTTCTGTCAGGCTGAGCGGTGGAGCGGCCATCGTTCCTTTATTTCTAGCGCCATCTGATGTAACCAACCCATTCTCATCGGAAGTCGTCACATATCGCCGCTTTGCAGTCGACTTCCATTTCTACATATTACGCTCTGGGTATCCTTCTGCGTCTGCTGTAGATGTTGCCGTATGCCGCTAACGTGATGTCAACATGAGCGCATGGTGGGATTACACTGCAAGTGGTTATGTTGGCTGGCATGGATGCTTAAGTTTAGGCAAAAGAAGCACATGATGAGGTGAGAAAAAAATCTGTTGCATTCAGACGTGAAGCAAACACGAACTCCTGCATGAAAGTCCTGGGTTTGTTGGATCTATTCACCTCCCCAATAAGGACCTTTGTGCTCCCTTTGTGATATTGTTTCTAGCAGCATTTCAACCTGACGCCATCTAGTAGTCCATTATGCGGATATCACAGGTTCGGTGCAGCTTCATTCTAAACTGACGCCACCTGTCAACATATCAGGTTGTGACAAGTGACGTCCGGCAGTCCGTCTGTGTATAATAACACCACTGATGGTTCTGTGTGGCCCTTTTCTCAGCTGATAACGTACAGCGGCGCATCATGCAGATGCAAAACATGGCTTTTGGCGCTGGAAGCTTATGATAAAATTACTGCAAAAGTGGCATATTTGAGGAATGAATGTGCAGACTACCATCAATAGATTATTTTATTACTGAAGAAAACTTAAAAACAGGAGGATTCTTGGGAAAGTTCCTCAGTTCAAAGATATCCTCAGAAACTGTGTCACGCTGTGTCCACAGATAAAGACATAAAGACTTGTCCATCATGTCTGTGTGTTTAGAAAGCACCTTAATGACCTCTCTGAGCTGTGTGTCACATCACTGCTGCAGCTCAGACCGCCGACCGTGTTGATAAGCCAAAAACAAGCAGCCAAACAACTATGAATTACTTCCAGTTTTGTCTAGAACACCAGCACGAACCTGCTCCTTTCACCTCATGAAGTATCTTTACCTCGCTTCCTTCAACCCAAACCTCCCTCCAACTCTCCTGCTCCCCCCAGGAGACGCCTCAACCCCTGACCTGAAACCTGATACTGAGGAAACGCAGAAAATTAGAGAAAAGAAAGCAGCTGGACACCATCAGCAGTGACGTCACTCACAAAGACAGAAGACGTTCTAACAGCTGGAGCCGCAGACACACACGATACAGAAATCAGGTCAAGAGCAGATCTGAATTTAATTAACATCACACTGCATGTAGAGGAAACAATCACATACACACACACACACACACACACACACACACACACACACACACACACACACACACTCACACACACACACACACACACGTGATGTTTAACCATCTGAAACCTGGAATATCACTGTTACAGTTTTTTTTCCAGGTCATTTCGTTATTTATTTTTTGTTTTGTTTGTTTATTTGCTTTGTTTTTTTGGTGGCTAATTTTCAGGTAATTTTCTTGCATTTCATTATATTATTATTATAAAAATGCATTATTATTATTATTATTATTATTATTATTATCTACATTTATTTGTTTATTTATTTTAATGATATTTCACAAATTTCTTCCTTATTTCCGGGTCATGTCTCAAGATGCTTATTACATTCTTTCATAGTATTTGGAAGAAATCAAGCCAATTTGCCCAAGTTTCAAAAGGTTAAAGAACCATCACTTTATTTATGAAACTTTACAAATGCCATTGAAATATTCATTTTGTCATTACACTTTGTTTTGGTATCTTTAAATAATCATTACAGTCCGCCGCGAGGCTTGTTTGGAACAGAACTGAAACACCTTCCTGTTTGTGTTTCTCTGTGAACAATGTGACATTTTTAAATTCCTGTTACTCCGGTTCTGCACGACTGGACGCTTTAATGGAAACACACAGTTTCCGTTCTCTAATAATGAGCACAACAATGCCAAAACATTTTATTTGTATTGCTGTTTTTTTGTTTTTTTGTTTTTTTTTAAAATGCTGCAGCAAGTCACTGCGCTGCAGGGAGAGAAACACCTGAAGCTCAGCACTAAATATGAAACAGAAATGTGCGATTAGGGAGAAATAAGCAGCGGACTGTTTCTGTTTTGGCCTTTTCTATTCCTCCAGCTGTAACAAGGTGTCCACATCAAATGCAGCTTTCAAAGAGGCCCACAGAGAAACAACATTAACCTTTAACCACACACTGTGCTGCCTGCAGGAGGCAGAAAAACAAAATGAAGAACTCCTCTCTTTTCGGTCATTGTGGTCACTTTCAAAAAGAACGCCCTTTTGCAAAAATAATCTGGGTGCAGTGCATGAAAGAGAGTACAACTGAGGCTTTAAAAATAAGGAGTTTCAGTACATTCAAAGCCACCTTACAGGTCAACAATGTAAAAGTCCATTAAAACTTCATCTCTAAATTCAATGGACGGGTCCAACCAACACTAAATAATAACAAGCCCTCCAACCCGTCCAACACAGGTTGTTTGTTTCTACCCTTTAATAGAGAAAGCGCCTCCATGGTGTATTTCTGTCTCTTTGGTCACTAAATGCTCCACCATGTCAAACCGTCTGCCACATAAAAGGTGCACTCTTTTACCTGTCATCTGGTCAGTTTGTATTTTCAACATATTTTCCTGTGACGAGCAGCAGAAACTGGCACACCATGACTGGATGCGTCTATTGTTTTTCCAACCCACTTAAGATGAAACCAATTCTGCATGCCGAAAACAGGCTGCCAGACGTCAAGGCCTGATGACTGGCTGCCAGCATACTGCTGCAAGTAGTCCTCACTGCGGCATGCTGGGAACCACACGGCACAGCTTGGGTTCATCAGTGGCTTTGAACAAAATCTTGCCAAATGCCAAAAAACACTGAGGGACTCTACTCCCTCTCGTCCCCTCTCCTCTCCAAAGGCTTGACACTGGGGTTAATGCCTCTTTACCCCAACTCCTTATAGGTAGGACGATGGGGTTTGACGCCCCTTTACGCATTATCCTTAGTGATAAGACATTGGGTTTTGAGGCCCCCTTTTTCCGAACTCCTGAGAGTCACTAATCTGGGTTTTGATGCCAAGCTACCCCCTCTCCATGGGGGCAGGAAGTTATGTTTCGACGCACCTCTACTTCCTCTTCTTAGAGACAGGACGTTGGGGTTAAATGCCAACTTTTACCAGCTCCTTAGAATCAGGATGATGGTGTTTGATGCCTTTTGGATCCTCTTTGTAGAGTCAGGACATTAGCATTCAACGCCGCTCTATCCCCTCTCCTCAGAGGTAGGATGTTGGGTTTTGATGCCCTCTTACATGCTCTCCTTAGAGGATGTATATTGGGTTTTGACACGTCTTTACCCCCCTCTTTCCATGGGTGTGCTTGCTAGCTTGTAGCAGTCTCTATCAATGGCGTTGGCTAGCAGGTGGCTTGCAGTCAAACATGGGGTCACTTTTTTTTTTGCTATACAGATGGCAGCGCATGCAGATGCAGCAGCCAATAGCTCTTTAAATCCTTGCTACCTTTTTGCTATATTTTTCGACTCCATGGCCCCTTCTGCTGAAGCCAGACTTTTCTATGATAGAGAAGCACTTAACAACATTGGGAAAAGTTGTGTGGGTTTTGGACTGAAAGCAGCAGATCCCGAGAGGATCTGCACCAATGGCATACTCTGAGCGGCCAGTCAGACTAGAGGGGAGAGATGAAACCGAAAGCGCCGGACAAAGAGAGGGAGGAGAGCCGGCATCAGGGCGAGGCTGACTCGACTTTGACCGAGAGCTGCTCCTCTACCAAGCCTTATTCTGGCTAAAGTGCGGTCACAGGAGAATAAAATGGATGAGATGGGATTGAGGCTCACTCAGCAACGGGAAATCAGACACGGATCTTCACAGAGACATGGTTAACCCCTAACATCCCGGATCAAGCTGGTGCACTGTATGGGCGTATCTGTTAAGAGCCGACAGCACACAAGACTCTGATGCAAATTCAAAAAATGCACTGCAGGAACTGAATGATGCCATCAGCAGCAACATGTCCAAAGAACCAGATGGAGTTTCATAGTAGCTGCTGATTTTAATCAACTCATCCTTCAAAAATTGTAATTTCCTTTTTTAAACCTTTTTAAAACTACTTTATTCAACTTGTATCATGTGTTCATGGATGTGGTTTCAGTGAGTGAACTAGAAAAGTGATAGATGCGTCCTAGATCAAGCACAACGGTATCTGGGGATAAACATCTTTACAGACCTTTTTCACTTTTAGTACAAAACCTTATATGTTAAATCATGCACCATCAGCATCAGAAGACAGTGGATACTCTCTGATGTTAGTGTGGAAGTGGGACACTCCACATGTCTTACAGTAATTTGTTGATACTAACTGACTGACCTCATTGAGAAGATAGTCATCAGAAAATGCTGGTTACGAGTGCAGAGTTTTGTCTCAAAATCAGGTTCATGTGTTCAGATTTCATTCGGGATTTGGGTCCATCATTATGCTTTTTATTTCATCTCTGTGTGACTCTCCTGCTTTTATCTCCCCTGTACTGACTGTACTGTGCGTACGTAACACTTTGATCTTCTCCCTCCTGCTGTATGTATAATATATAATGTCTGTGAAAGTCTCTCTGCCACACTGGCCCTGTTCAAGTCCCAAACTGAACTGCAGCGGGAGGAGGAGACGAATAGAGGACGTAAAGACATAAATAAGAGGAGGACAAACAGGGAAAAAAAAGGAGATAGAGAGATCAAAAAATCCTTTACTATTAAAAATGCACAGAAACACAAATTATGAGATGAAAGAAGAGAGAAGGAAAGAGAAAGAGGGCTGAAGAGGGTCAAGAGAAGCTGATGATAGAGTGAAAAGAAAAATGAGAAAAGAGGACGAGTGCAGTGGTGAAAAGACGAATCACAGTCGGCCGTGACCTCCATTACCCCCTCTCCTTGTTTGATGGATAGAAGAAGCGTAGGAGGAGAGTCGGAGGTGTAAAAACACGACTTAAAGAAACTTTAGAGAGCAGAAGAAGTGGATTTCTTCATTATAGCTGCTGAAATGAAAATATCCGTGAACTGAAGGCACAGACATTCAATGTGAAAGAGTCACCAACAAACAACAGGAAGTATAGGGTTAAAAAAAAAAAGCATCAGTGTGTACACAGAGCTGTTTCTGGATTAGTGGAGGAGGACTGAGACTGTGGGACTCAGTGAATCAAAGGAGAGGTGAGAGGAGATGGAGAACGATTCAGGAGTAAAGAATTATTGATCCACCTGCTGCTGCAGTGAACACAGCAAAAATCCAGAAGGGAGACTTTTATATTTGGCATTTCTTAGTTTCAGGATAGCGCCCCCTGGCTTACAGAAGTCGAGGAAGTATTTAGAATCAGATATTTAACCATATTTGCATGCCATCATCATGCTACCACAAACAGAGGGTCACACTAACAAACACATTAGCTTTTCTGCAAGTCTCTTTTTTATCTGACAAAAGCGCTCGTCCTGCAGCTTGTTGAAGAAGCGACCAAAGAAGAATCCCCTGAAAGTGCATCGCTAACATCAGTCTGCAAACTAGACAACTAATTAGCTCCTCAGCTGCAGCACATCAAACAGCAAGCAAACAAACCCAATGTCCACACCTGTAACCATGGTAACACAAGTCCCACACAACAAATACGTTAACAGATTTACCCTAAAAATGCCTATAGATAAAAATAAAAAATGCATGGCAAAAACTTGACTAAAATGTCAGAAAATCTAATAATAATAATAATAATAATAATAATAATAATAATAATAATAATAATAATAATAATAATAATTTGTATGTTCAAGGAACTGTTAATGAGGACAATTACAAAATATCATGGTATTACACTGAATGTTATTATTCATTATATTGAATTTAAACATGTTTTTAAAAACAATATATTGAAGGAATATGAGATAATGGTATGCAGAGGGAAATGAGTACAGTGAAATATGATATAAAACAGGTAGGTTGCTTTTGATAATGTGACTTTGTTTTCTGTATTGATGTGTTTCTTCTTTGTTCTCTGATGTTTGTGTGTATTTGTTGATTCAACCTGATCTGTTCTTGTTTGTCTTAATTCTTGTTTGTTTCAGTCAGGGTCTGTGTGGTGAATATTGGGGCAGACATTGGGGATATTCATGTTTGTTCGGCTGCCTGGAGTCTTTAAATTGGACATTTATCACTTAGTTTTGTTGCCTAAACTTTACCGCCTGCTTCAAAATAAATGTGAATGCAAGATGTGTTACTGACGCTGTGTGTTTATTCTGAAAAAGACAGTATGCATCCGACGAGCAGAAACTGGACAATTCCTATGAAAACAGAAGTGTATTTTGAAATGATTCAACGCATTTAAAAGGTGTAAATTGGCATGTCGTCATGGGACGTTAACAGCAGACGAAGGAGGATGCGTAGCACGTATATGTAGCCCTGAACGATACAGACCAAGCAGCAATATTTGATGAGCTGGGATAAGAACACATTGGCTGGGAAGCTCAGAGCAGATGATGCATTGTCTGCTAACTAGCTGTCCCTGTACTGCTTTGGAAAGTGCAAATTTAACAAAAATTGGCCATTAAACAACGATTTTGCAGCATGGCTAAAACTGGTACAAAACAATGTTGACGAGGCTCAGTGGGTTCAATGCAAACACTTTTCAAACTTTGGCAAGATGAAGATTCTCTTCAAGCCTTGTCTCTGCCCAGAGACAAAATAGTCATATTTCATGTTTCATTTGTGCAAAATTGTCCCAGAGTAATGGGTGCTAGTTCATGTTCTTTTTGTTGTAAATTTCAATCCAAGCGGCGTTAAAAAAGTGAAAAAACGTACATCTAACTTGTTTTAAGTGGTGCGAACTCTGTTAGAATGAGGTTAAGTTACATGGTTAAGATCAATAAGAGTCCTCAGAAGTATAGCAGTACAAATGTGTGTGTGTGTGTGTGTGTGTGTGTGTGTGTGTGTGTGTGTGCGAGATCACTCTGTCACTCCTGACATCAAAATAGACGGAGAGAGTAACAGACCACACACACACTGTTATCTGGTGTGTCATCTTGTTCCATTAAAGAGCTCCTTCTCCCCAATGTAGACACACACACACACACACACACACACACACACACACACACACACACACACACACACACACACAGCTATCACTAGCAAACAGATTAAAGGGGGTTATTTTTGCTGGAGGGAGGGAAGTCGGACTTTTTAGCGAGAGCAGGTCTTTTTTTCTTGCTCTATAACTCTATTTTTCCTTTTCTTGCAAGTTTTATCATATTTAAAAGAAGAGAGATCAAATAGTTACATCAAAAAGACGGCTTTCATGTGGCCACGGGTCATAAAGGCGCGCTTTACATGCAGAGGATCAATCGTGTCTCTGTATCGGGGTTTTATATTTCTAATCACCATCGCACGGGCTGCTCATGTCTGTGTACAAACATGCAGTTCTAACATGATCTCACAAAAACAGATGAAATGACCACGACCTCTCAACAAGACATGATGCGGTGGCACCAAAATGACTTGGTTTGGTTTAGAAAAAACACATTTTTTTCACTTAAAAAAACTTTTCTTGTGATGTGCAGGACATGAGTGCATCAATGTAAGTACATCACGTAACGTTACCAAAGTACAAAAAGGATGTAAGTACGTGGAGCTAAAAGAAATCATTGGTGACTTTTAGTTTGATAAAAGACACAAACAGTGGGTTTCTGGGTAAGAGTCCTGTATTTGTTTGACACATTCACCACCCTGACTTATAGCAGCCCTGAGGGTCAAAACACAACATTTCCCGAAACACTACAACATGGTACAATGTGCTCTTTGTTTTATATAAGGTCAATGTTTTAATGTGCACTGTCCCTGTCTAAATTACATTACATTAATATTTTTTGCCGCAGAGCATATATTATTGAATAATCCAGAATGCAAAAATGGAAAAATCCCATTGGCTTTTTGTGGAGGGAACCAGGGCGAAGCTAAAATCTGTGTCGGCCTACAGAAAAAATGTCTTTCCCAGGGCACTCGAAACCTAGGGGGTCATGGTCATTTCATGTAAGCTATTCCTGTGAGACCAGGTTGTATTAATAAATGTCTTTAATAGGGATTACTGTTGCTCTTTTGTTATTTCCCCCCTTTTAGTCTGTAGCGTAAGCCCTTTTCCCCATCCCATCAACTTCAGTGAGAACCATGTTGATCTATTTCAATATAACAGCCAGTGTTAATAATCTGAAACTGTAAAGTAACAAAAGTTGTCCGATAAATGTAGAGCAGTAAAAAGCATATTTCCCTCTTACATTAAATTGAGCAGAAGCGTAAAGCTGTAATAGATATACTCAAGTAAAGTACAGGTACCTGAAACTGTATATAAGTACAGCATTGATAAAATGTCCTGAATCACTTTCATTGAACACTGCCGGTACATGTGTATCTATGTGTGTGTGTGTGTGTGTGTGTGTGTGTGTGTGTGTAGGTACCAGAGTGCTGTTTGATTCATGTTTAAAGCCTTTTTCCTCCACCAACACTGTCGGTGCTGTGATAGCAGAGCCTTGTTTAATCCCAGTAAAGTTTGGTTTAATCCCACCAAGAGTCGTTTTAATCTCATTACTGTTTGTGTCTTTAACGACTTTATTTGAATGCAAAAGCAAACTTTGGTAATTGTGTGCAGCAGCAGGAACAATCCTGAGCTTTAACTAGGTGTGTGTTTTGTGCACAGACACTTGTTTTTTCTTCTTCTGTTGATTTTTATCTTGTTTAGGATTTATCTTTGTTTGGTTTTAAATCTGAAGGTACATGTAACCAGCTTGATATTGCGCATGTGGCGAATTGAATGAGCATATTAAAGTGCAAAAAAAACGCATAGACAGAAATAGGGAGGGACGATATGAGGCAATAATCCCACCAATAAATTACCAGATGTTTGACTAACAAAATCCATTCTTATTCATTTGATTTCTTTCTGTTCTCCAGCCGATCAGTCCAATATGATAAATTATTATAAACTCAATGTTTACTTAACTGTACACAAGTTTTCCTGTATTTTACAGTTTAATTTTTTTTTACAATAACATTACATTAACAGAGGTTAACTTCTATCAATTTATCGAAGACTGTATAAACACCAAATTCAAAATAATTTTCTCTTGATGAGGTGTGTTTAAGTATGACGTATGTTACTCTTTATTAAAAGACCAAAACCAGCAACATCTTAATTACACGCGTTCTCATTTCAAGTCGTCACAAATTGCTGCTTTGCAGTGGACCCCCGTGTCTACGTGTCATGCTCTGGGTATCTTTCTGCGTCAGCTGGTGATGTTCATTATGTTTATATATCATATATGTTTAAATACATGCTGGCAGGGATGGCAAGATTTAGGCAAAAAAAGGCACAGTGTAAGGTGTCGGAAAGAAACATCGCATTAAGACAGGAAGTGAAAGTCCGGGGTTTGTTGGATTTGTGCTCCCTCTTACGTCAGCGTTTCAACCTCACGCCACCCAGTGATGTATATGTGGCATGCATGTGCTCTCATGAGTATTTGTGTCAGCAGAACGGTGTGTGTGGGATTGACTCAAAATAAACTACAGTGTGTGTTCATGGTGATAAAGTAACAACAGTGTGTCTCACTGATGTGTTTTTACCAACAATGCAGGGAAAAGAGATATCAGGCTGCACTTGTTCATATAAAATCAAATGTTCAGAAACAAAATTAACATGTCAGACACCTGAGGCGCAGTCCGAGATGAAGGTGGTGGGGGGGTGGGGGGGGCTGCAAAGTTGTGAAAAATGTGACAAAGAGACAACACACACACACAGAGGAACACTACATAAATTAACAGCAGAGGAGGTGACACTGAGTGAATTTGTTTAAAGTGAACAAACATAGAAGTGTTTATACAACAGATTTTTTTCACGCTTTGTTGCTTTGTAACTTTGATTTAATCACCTTTTTAACACCAGTCAACAGACAACTCTTTAAATATCAAATTAAAACAAATCTCTTCAAACTAAACTGAGTTCAATTAAAAAAAACAAACTGACGTCCTTATTTCCTCCTCTTACATTCCATCAGAGGAAAATGTGGGCGATTTACTTGTCTGCAAACCATGAACTTTTAGTTGAAATGCAAACCAAACTGCAGACCAAGACCAAAAAAATGACAAAAAATGCTTCTTTTTTTGCAAGTCATCACTGTGTTTCTACTGGGTACAGTGCTCTGAAAAGTGCTTGTTTCTTAGTTCTCACTCTGAGATGTCACATATTGCCACTCTGCAGTGGACTTCTGTGTCTGCTGTTTACATTTTGGGATGCTGCTACCATGATGTCAACAAATGCACATGGTGGGATTACGCTGCACATGGTTATGTGTAGGTAACAAAAGCACACGGCAACCAATGTCATGATGCCAATAAACACACATGCTGCCACTGATGGCTAGTTTTAGAAGGAGGCACATGGTGAGGTGTCCAAAAAAACGCCCATCACATTCAGATGTGAAGGGAACACTGAACTTTCACATGAAAGTCCGGGGTTTGTTAGATCCATCCACCACCGCTGCCCTATAGGGACCTTCATGCTCCTTATTTTACGTCATTCTGGCAGCGTTTCAATCTAACGCTGTCCAGCAGTGTATCATGCAAATGCAACAGGTTCCGTCAGGCGGCGTATAAAAACGCCACGAATGATTTTGGCTGCTGTGTTATCAGCTGACGGCGTCCAGTGGTGCAACATGCGAATGTGAAAGGTGGCATTTGGCGCTGAAACCGCTGCAAAAGCGCAGATATTTGATGACTTCGGAATAAGAGCAGACGGGCTGTACAGACTGTAGAGCCCCTTGTTATAAATTTGTGATTAGTTATTTTAGGCTACATATATAAAGAAAAAAAACCTAAAAAATATCACTTAAAAAAACATTACGGGTATGACGAGATAAAACTTCATCCTGAGGGAAAATGTTGTGCAGCAAGTGCAAAGAAGGAAAGACTTCAAATACAACATATCAAACAGATATTCAAACTATACACAATGCCAAAAACATAAATAAGATAAACTGAATGGAGCATGAGTTTCATATTCTCAAGTTGCTTCTCGGTGCGTTGCCGATAGCTACCTGGAGCAAAGTAAGATAATCGTCATTTGTTTCAAAGTTAATGCCATGTTTCTTGCCGCAGGTCATGGTGCGATTATGTAATACCCACAGGCTACTGCTCACAGCAGCAGCTATGTTTTAAAAATAGAGTTTTTAAAATAGAGTTTTCAGTAGAACTAACAGCAGCAGCAGGTGACCAACGTCTGTTTCCTGTTTCTGAAACTCAGCTCGAGACCGATCTGGAGGAACATCGTGAGTCTGTTTATCATTCATTTCAGTTTTATCCTTCCTCCGAACCAACTGGATTTGTTTTGTTCATTCTGTGTGTGTGTGTGTGTGTGTGTGTGTGTGTGTGTGTGTTATGAGTGTGTTGATAACAGTGACTGTCTGATAATCAGCCACAATTGCATCCCAACAGAAAAAGACAAAGAGGAAGTGGGTGGAAGGAGGAGACAACTATTGATATGGTAATATCTGACACACACACACACACACACACACACACACACACACTGACAGCAGGAGAATAGAAGGTTTCATTTTCTGTCTCAAACCTTTTATCACAATGAGCG